>NC_091935.1:12116362-12401362 GCF_041260155.1 Ptychodera flava
ATGCTTGGTAACTTGTTTCTCTAGTTCCAAAATTTGCATGGTGACCTCTGATTGTTATTCTTGATTTGGTCAGAGAATGGCTCAACATTATTTCCCTCAGGAAAGTTTGAGCAAAATTTTAAGTATTTCAGTTTCGAGGCGTGTAATTCCTTTAGTAAAAAACAGACAAAAAGACTGCCTCTTCGATATTTGAAATTCCTCGGCTACCAAACGCATCTAACTGTGGAAATTCCTACGTTAACGGTCAACAGATACATTTTTGATGCAAAATACAGACGAACATGTTTTCCGGATGAAAAGACATGCTATGGGAACTAAAATGGGTCTCTGTCACGTGAGTGGGAACGTGATAAAATGGAGTGGTGTTTCCAACACTGGTTTGCAAAGAGAAGCCAAAATTATGACATCGACAGACATTCCAATATGCAAGAGCATGATCCGAATCAGAGAAAATGGGTTTAGGATTCTTCCGTTGTCTGTGAAACTTTAAATTATAGTGTTTTTTAATGTAATCACAAAAAATATAGATGGATGATGTTGTGTTATGATTTTAGCTGAGCTGGTCCAAGCTGGGCTGTCGCTTAACTTTATGAGTGACAAGAGTTAGGTGTATTAGTGTGACATGGGGCGATGATGTCCCGGGCTTATCTGGTGTGGCCCATGCACCAACGCGGCGACTATTTGCATAGAACTGTCATTTGGGGAGCCGGTCGAAAGGGACTGTTTTTCATGTGAAACCTGCTCTCGGATAATGGACAAACTTCACAGGAGGAAGTATTTGCAGGACGAGGTAATACTATCATTATATGTAAACGATATCCATGCGATTAACAACTGTAAAAGGTAGTATTTAGTTAGTATTGAGAAACTAATATGCTAAAATGTACTGCATTGCTAGCTGAAGGGGAAAGTCGAAAAATGAGCGTGAGCTTTAAATTTGTTTCCCGATAAGTACGAGGTGAACACGCGGCTTTCACAGTACGTCAGTTAAACAAAAAAAAACTAATAACCGTTCGTCTCTACACTATCATACTGAGGTTCCCGCTGTTATATTCCGAGACAAAGATGTTTGCAACGTGTAAGTCAGCTTTCAATAGGAAAGATATGTGAATGGAACACGGTTGTTTATTTGAATGAAACGAGGCATCTGCTATGTACACATGGGATTTGCACACATGAGATGTAACATTAGCGTGCATCGTTGGGATGCGCTGTGTGGTTTCTCTCGAGGATTCCACCTGACCTCCTCAACTCATCGTGACGTACTGTGAAAAACTGCAATATCGCAGGTTGTTGTCCAAACGATATTTTCTTTCTGTGTGACTTTTGATGTGCCGAACTCTGTAACGTTGACAGATGAGAGGTTTCGCCCCGAACTGATGAGCAGGAGCGCATAGGTAGTGAAGAGAGAAAGAGGAACGGCTGCTCTCAATTGTGCCAGATCATAAAGCTCGTTCTGCTTTACCAGTGCCGTTTCTAACTGTTCACGCCATGAGTGTGTCTTGTCTAGGTGTATGTGTTAGTGTGCCAGTATGTGTATGATCATTTTTTTGGAAGGCGTTCGATCTACATGGGGGCAATAGTTGATCTCTGTCACGCATCAGTTGCATGAGATGTTTAACACCGTTACATTTGGTGTATGGACTGCAGACAATATGACAGCGTGAAATGAAATGAAATGAAATGCGATACTTATAATCAGTTTTAATACATGGACAAAAGTTATCCGTGTAAAGTCGTTGTAAGTATTGCGCTTGAAGTGATATAAGTTACGGTGCCTTAAAGGCATTTTAAAAACAGTACTTAATGCACAAAAATGATGCAAATTATGTTCGTTTTAATCCATGTATGACCCTAGCGTAAAACGTCTGGTTTGTTCAAACTACCCGGTTTGACAGATGTCGTGCTAGATGTTAGCATGAGTTGTCCAGTGTTATCACATTAAAAAACGAACAATTGTCGCGGCTATAATAATCTTATTGTGTTCCTTCATATTGTCGATCTTCTGATGTTTTACAGTCTTAAAGATAAATTAATATTGCCAAATCTTATATATAATTATCCTTCCATCCTGTGTTAAACAATGACGTTGACGATGATGATGATGATGATGATGATGATGATGATGATGATGATGATGATGATAGTGATGACGATGATGATGATGATGATGATGATGATGATGATGATGATGATGATGATGATGATGGTGATGATGATGATGATGATGATGATGATGATGATGATGATGATGATGATGATGATTATGGTGGTGGTGGTGGTGGTGGTTGTGGTGATGATGGTGGTGATGATGATGACGCTGATGATGATGATGATGATGATGATGATGATGATGATGATGATGATGATGATGATGATGATGATGATGATGATGATGATGATGATGATGATGACGACGGTAACATTGAAGGTTGAAGTTATCATTGTGTCACATGGTCATGCTCACCATGGCCATCATGATTAACAACAACATCACCACCACCCACCGATTATCTTCATCCCCGTCCTCATCACCATCATGATAATCACCACCTCCCGAGCTTCACCATAGTCACCGTAATTTCCCTCGTTGTAGGAGTCGTTGTTACCCATAGACGATGGTGACATCGACGTTGACGTTGACGTTGACGCCCAAGAAGAAGATCAAGATGATGCGGAGCACAGCAGGAGTGAGACAAATGAAGACGTTGAGCCAGAAGACGATAAGAAAAATCGGAAATTCCGCCCTGTACGTATAGATTTTATTAATGACAACTAACTATCGACTATTATCCATCATTCCATATTATATTATAGCTTTGACAATAATGGTGAATTTTGTGACGTCATCCCTTAGATTATTACTGATAATGTATCCCATTATCCGGCATTATGGCCTAGATGTTTTCTATATCAAAAAATTCACTGGCATTGCCAAAACTATAAAATAGTAGCCATTATGTTCCCCCACCCGGCTTGCAATGGACTCAAGCAAACTTTTCATGTACTCACGTCGTACATAATGTCGTTCAAAGTTTGCTTTCGTCCATTATTGGCCAGGTGGGGATACGCTATAGCTACAAGCATACAAGGCAGTGCCTGTATACCATCCTCGACCAAACGTTTCGGATTTGCTCACGGCGTTTGAACCCGAGTATTCGCAAATAAAATGCCTGTGAAGCATTCATACAAACGTTATCAAAACCATTATCAGTATACGCTTCGAGAATGTCTTTGATCGTATAGTGCCAAATAAACCAGGAGCGACATTGTCATCTTCAGCATGATTTTTTTTCTCGGGGAGTGTTATCATCCTCTGCCATCTAACTTTGCTCAGCATCATATTGATCAACCCTTTTCACTGCCATGGTTTGGCCAAAATCCATTTTATCAGTGGTGAAAGTGGACCTGTTTACAGGGAATCGGGGGTGAACAGGTCATTATTGGCCAGGTGGGGATACGCTATTGCTACAAGCATATAAGGCAGTGCCTGTATACCATCCTCGACCAAACGTTTCGGGTTTGCTCACGGCGTTTGAACCCGAGTATTCGCAAATAAAATGCCTGTGAAGCATTCATACAAACGTTATCAAAACCATTATCAGTATACGCTTCGAGAATGTCTTTGATCGTATAGTGCCAAATAAACCAGGAGCGACATTGTCATCTTCAGCGTGATTTTTTTTCTCAGGGAGTGTTATCATCCTCTGCCATCTAACTTTGCTCAGCATCATATTGATCAACCCTTTTCACTGCCATGGTTTGACCAAAATCCATTTTATCAGTGGTGAAAGTGGACCTGTTTACAGGGAATCGGGGGTGAACAGGTTAAAGTCAAAGTTCACTCCACATTTTCTTTGTTAATAAGGTAAATTTGATGAAAATAGAACAGAACTACGAGGTTTAAGGTTTAAGAAATCGCATTCAAAGTTCAGAAAATCTTCTGTAAAAAGTAGTTACGAATGCTATATACATATATATATATATATATATATATATATATATATATATATATTATATATATATGTGTGTGTGTATGTGTATCTTATATATATATATATATATATATATATATATATATATATATATATATATATATATATATATATATATATATATATATATATATATATATATATATATATATATATATGAACAAGCCCGGGCACGCTGAGAGAGCTGTACATTTTCTTTATTGTAGGAAACACTGCTTGTCTATGGGTACCTGTAATAGTGGATATATACAAACGTACTTCTTAAAATAGTTTTACATTGTATTAAAGCTGAGTGTCCCTTTCGAAATCAAGAATAAGATTCAGGGGTCACCTTGAGAATCATAGTACTAGATAGACAAATTTCCAAGAAAAAATATACCAACATTTGATAATCAAAATGGATGCCATCCCTGTGTTAACTTTGCAGTGAAGGATAACATTTTCGATTTTCGCACAAATAAGTTGGTAAAAATTGCATTTATTTCACTTGCTTTAAAAAGAGCAACCCAGGTGGTAGCCCAGAAAAGTATTGAAGAAGTTTGAGTATCCAAATATCTGTCCCTAGGCGCATTCTACCTGAATAAAACTACTTCAATTGTATGTCAAATTCGATGAACCATGAGTAATGTTTTCAGAGAACACGAAGTTGCTTTTGTCGATGACAAGCCTATAGCGTCACGGCGTACCGAGTCATCTTCGGCCGGTTGTCAAAGCCACAGAAATCGCGCTGCCGTTTTAATAAGTGAGTGCATCTCTTATGTACAAATGGGCTGGATCTGTGAATTTTATATATCAGGTTACCGTGGAGTGATATATATACTTTGCCTAATCCGAAACATGGCGTCAGTCAATTCGTCGGAAAGCGATGTCAATTTCACTTGTAAATTCATATGACCAAGTGTACGTCTAGACATTTACAAATGTGCCTTTATTTTTAATAAAATTTTTTCAATATTCCCGAATTAAAGAAAACAACTCGCCAATTCTAGGAATTGAAGGCAAAAAGGCGCTTTGAAACTTTCCGAATTTTTCGTCAGTACGAATTTGCATAAGGTGACAGTATAGTTAAGTTGATAGTATATCGTCGCCAATGATATTCGTTTAGTTTTAAATTAATGTATTACATCATACCATCTAAACAAACAAAGTGGAAAAACAGAAGAATTAGTTTGACCTAAACAGACACAAAAATCGAAATGAACAAGTATTCAACAACGTGCCCACCAATAGCATGATGGCGCTGGACTAACCTTTTTTTTTCAAAAAGTAATTTTACAAAGTATTCGCCACAGACAGCTGGTAAAGTGAAATGAATAAGCTTCAAGCAAACAAAAAAATATTTCCTCAAATGTTTTCAAAAATCACAAAAAAGTCAAACAAAAGCCAGAAATGAAAGGTTGAATAAATATAAGGTTGACATCAAGCTGCTGTGTACGAGGAGTCATAGACCTACGGCGTTCAGCTCCACAGCTGATGCTTACATATATATACAGTATCGGAATAAAAGATATGTAATCGAGAGAGAGAGAGAGAGAGAGAGAGAGAGAGAGAGAGAGAGAGAGAGAGAGAGAATTGGTATTGTGGGTCATTTTTTCAAATTATATCCCGAAAGTCTCAAAATCTGGAGTGCAGAGATATCAGATGTAGTTGTGTGATTTTCTCATTAGTTTATACTGTAAATTTTCACACTATACAATATGGGGGAAACCTGTCATATTACAAGCGTTTCTAGTTATCAAAGTAAACAAATATTTTTGTAGGAAATAACAGTGCTCAATGCCAAGAGCAGAACCGTAAGATCTATCTATCTATAAACATACATACATACATACATACATACATACATACATACATACATACATACATACATACATACATACATACATACATACATACATACATACATACATACATACAATTCCGAGGGAGATGTACCTGTTGATTAATATGGAAGTCTCTTTGACAGAACATTTCAAAGGGACATTAATGCCAACTGTCAAAGTGTTTGTGTTTCGCATATTACAGGAAACGTGACCGCCACACCAAGTTATGTGACGCAGCAAACAAATCGAATATAACGTCAATCTTTCTGATAATATGAGAGATTTTCATCATATTCGTTACAGAAAGCTGAATAACTTTACTAATCCTTCCGCTTTGTAAGCAGATTTATCAGGACGAACCAAATCGAATCATCCCCGCCAGATGACGCCGTGCCCCCGTGTCGTGAAACGGACGACAACGAATCACCCAATACCAAGGGAGCGTTCAGTTATTATGGCCGGGGTGGGCCGGCAAATTCTTCCTGCGCATCAGTCAAAATAAGTGAAACCCCCCCTACCCATTGTACCAAAAAATTGATGACCCCCCCCTTTCAAGATGACAAAAATTTCATGACACCCCCCCCCCCCACACACACACACACTGATTGCTTGAGTAAATTAGCTGCACACACAAACACCTCAGGGGGTATGGAGCGATAGAATCCCCCCAAAAAAAGAGCTTAGAATTTTTTCAAATGACCTTCCTTACAAACTCAAAAGGTGTTAATGCTCAGATTTCCCATTCTGACTTGCTATAATTTTGAAATTACCCCTCAAAGGGGTTGGACAGAAATTACTGGTGGATCGCAATATTTTTACGCAAGCGTGTGTGTACATATTTTGATATTTGGATTTAATTAAAAATCAGCTGTTGATAATGTTGATTCACTATACATGGTATACATATATTTTCTCATACATGTATGAGGAATCTATGTAATGCTTTCTCAATGCAAAACTATATCTATGCATTTATAGATATTTGGTAATTTAAATAATTGTACTTAAATGAAATGGGGTTGTTACAACTGGCATGTGGACAAAAAGTTTGACCTTAGAATTTCACCAAAAATGCATCCACTTTACATGGGAGTCAATGATAAAATTGTGAATAATTTTTTTTTCAAAACAAAAAAAAATTGGTATACTTGTGCATGTACAGACGTTTAATAATTAACATAATTGTACTTAATTAGAATATGATGGTTAAAGGTGCATATTATGTGTACAAGAAATCTGATTATGGAATTTCACTGAAAATGTTCATCCACTATACATGGGAGTCTATGAGGAAAGTATGAATAATTTTTTTCCAATACAAAAATAGGTAAACCCATGTATTTATGTACTCTCGATTATTGATATCAATGTACTTGATTAGATTAGGGAAGTAACAAATGGATGTGTTTGCCAGAAATTGGATTTTGGAATTATACCAAAATGTAGATTCACTTTACATGGGAGTCTATGAGGAAAATATAAATAATTTTTTTCCAATACAAAACTATCAAAATCTGTGTATTTATAAACATTTGATAATTCATTTTAAAGTACTTAATTAGCCTAGGATGGTTAAAGGTTGATATGTGTGCAAGAAATTAGATTTTGGAATTTCACCGAAATGGTGATTCACTATACACTGGAGTCTATGAGAAAACTAAGAGTAATTTTTTTACAATGCTAAACTAAATTAATTTGTGCTTTTATAGGTGTTTGATAATTGATACAAATGTACTTGATTCAAATAGGGTATTTAAAAGTTCAGATGTGGACAACAATTATGATATTGGAATTTCACCTAAAGTAGTAGTCTCAGTACAGGTAACTGTTAAATAATTTCCCTGACAAAACTTGCTATATATCTAATATGTAAGTAATAGGATTTGTTCATTGCCCTCAGTGCAGTGAGCTTGATTTACAATAAGACAAGCCTCAGAGTTGCTAAGTCAAGATGTTCATGTGACAGATAATTATACTTTTGTTCAGATTTACAGATGAATAACTTCAGAGAATGAAATCATGCAACGAATCATTTTTATCTCCCAAAATATTTCTGAACACTGAAACTGCTTTTTGACGGGACGGATACTTATGAAAATTAAGTGACTCCCCCCCCCCTCTGAGCTGTTTGAAAAATACATGACCCCCCCCCCCTCCTTTGGAGTTTTCAAATTTGAGGTGACCCCCCCCCCCCTCTGGATTTTGCCGGCCCACCCCCGGCCATAATAACTGAACGCTCCCCTATAGCTGATAGGGAATTGGGACAGAGGAGTTTGAAAGCTGATGAATATTCATGTGACTTCCATAACTTCAGACCGTCTGTCAAAATGATTGGCAGTCGGATTATCAGCGCAGCTTTGTCAGTTCAATTTGTATGCGAATGATTGAACACTGCGGAAATGACCAGGATTCACATGAACGCTGCTGCCATACAAATTTCAAATTGTACAGAGGATAGTTATTCCAGTATTTGCATTATCCAGGAGAAGACTAATATTGAAGGTGTTTTGAGTTTATTTTTCCCGCAACAAAAACAACTATTATTTTATCGAATTTCAGCACTGCCTAAGAACTTCATCATAGTATAGTAGTATGTCCCAATCACAGATATTTGAAAATAGAGGGGGGGGGGGGGAATTAGATCTATCTGAATATTACAAGATGCATGAAACTTAAGTTACAGATATTATTACTGTGTACTTGAAGTAATTTGTGTTATTGTTTATAGCGCTCTGTTTTTAGCATCGAGCACTGTAATTTCCCACGAGGATATACAATCTCCATCTCGCGATGAAAACCACGCATTAAAGTTTTTGTATATTGAAATCTTCTCATGCGTAAAGTTGTATAAGTAATCTAAACAGATGAAGTGCCATCGACCACGCATCTTCGCTTGCCAAGGTCTCATGTTCCGGGCAGCTTGATGCTCCCAGAAAATAGTGAGAGACTGTAGTCGATCTAACGACCCGTGCGAGCGGACGATGTCGATTATGAAGACGTTGTCTGGCCGCTGTTCATACTGTCTGACACACAGCGGTACCGCTCCTTACAGCAAGAGATCTATAATATATATTTGGTTTCCCACTAGTTTGTAGCGGTCGACCTCGAGAAAGGTATTCGAGCGCCATCATCAAATAAGTGAAAACTGCACATATACCTATCGCCTTGTCACACATACAGTATGACCTTTCCGCAAAGGTACGTGTATTTTGGCAGCAAAGTACATTTTGACGTACGTTTGTCCTTACTCTGCACTAACATATGTTAAAATCTATATTTACTCAAGACATTTGCGTTGCAATTTCACATCGGTAAGACGATTTTATAAGACAATTCCCTTTCGAGATCGGATTGGATTTAGTAATCTCTGCCACATACCGACAGAACTGACATTTTGATTACGTTTTGACGGTTTAAGTGGCAATATATGGTGTGATTAGCAAATGCCTCTTGAAACAGTTCAAAATTTATGTCGTTTAGTCAACTCCTGTCATGACGTAAATCATTAAAACGTATCAAAATGTGCAGCATAAAGAACAAAGGCAAACGTAATATGTTGACCGAAACCACTTGGCAACCAGATTGCGGAGCAATTGAAAGGTATCGCAGAACAGTGCTAACTCGACAATTGTTGTTGCCCCAGAGAACCATATTTGTTCCACGACAGAGACCAGGAAATATTCGAGAGGGCGGCAAATGAGCAAACAGTCAACGCAGACAGACCATATCACGGTCATGAAACACCCTTCGCCTCCACTCCACAATACAAATTCAATGCCAGCTCTCGCGCAAGCGATTGGCGTTTGGTCGTTTCCTCGCTCGTGATTGGTAGTTGATAATCTTCCTGTGTCCGGCTAGCTGAATCCATGTACAGCTACCGATTTGAGTTTGGTGCCCTACTTTTGTGAACAAGCGGAAAATATACCGCGACAAAAGACTCTTTCTTTCCCTTGTATGTCACATCCTGCCGTTGGCACGCTTACAAATCAATGTTTAAAACTTTAGGAAAGGCAAAACCGAGAACAGTGAAACCCACAATGGTTTAGCATTGCAGAGCAACGCAAGCTGGCGTGACAGCAGTATCAAATCACGGCAAATATTGAAATTAAAAATTGACCTTATTTGAGCGCGCAAACAGTAACATATTTGAACATACCATAGCAGAGTGTAAACGTACGCAAACAAATGGCTCAGTTTTTTTTACATTTTGAAGATGGTTTATCGGTACCTGTACGGAGGAATGGTTACAGGGCTTGTCAAAAAGGTGTAACAGAACAGTTTTCAACTATCATTCAGTATTTCAATTCATTTACAACAATCTGTTTCTAACTTGTCATCTTGCAGAGCAATTTCGTACTCTTTGTGTTTAAAGGGACAAAGTCGGCCATTTTTCATGAATTTTGTTTGATACGAGATACTGCTTATTTGTTCGACAAGTTGAAAGATACTGAATGAATGGGTGACCATGCATATATTCGACCACGGTTTTAGACACGATATATGAAACCATCGTGAAAATGAATTAATGGTCATGACTATTAATTCATTTTTGCGATGGTCTCATTTAATTTGTCTAAAACCGGGGTCGAATATATGCATGGTCACCCATTCATTCAATATCTTTCAACATGTCAAACAATATAAGTTGTATCTTGCATCAAACAAAATTAATAAAAAATGGCCGACTCTGTCCCTTTAACTTGTAGCAAGTACAGAGCAAAATGACGGTTCCCCACCATTCACTTTCCCTGCATAAATGACGCGTTTTGCTGTGAGTATATGACATGATTATAAATGAGTGGAACACTTGTGTCACCAAAAAAAAAACATCATGAAGGCTAGGTCCACAGGGACTCAGTTTGCGGTCAAAACGTCACATGGCTTATCGCATTCAATAACAATGGGACAAGTTTCACATTTTACACACCAAACGATGAGTTTATAGACTATCATTCAACGAGATCCATTTGAAATTAAACCAATATTAACCGATTTGGCAAGGTTATAGGAATATTCAAATCATATTTTGACGGCTTTTCATCCGGGATATAATCAGGCGAAAACACATGCCCCGCAGTACTATTTCATAATCCGGGTTCCACTTTTACTTTGTTCTTAGTTCGTCAAAAAATCAATTACGAGGAATGTTGTTAAAAAGATGAGAAAAAAATTTGGAGGGGGTAATTTTGTGTTTCCATAGTCGATTATAAATTCCGTAAGTGAGAAAAAATGACGCGTATGGGGTTTTTCGCCTTCTAAATTTTGAAATAACAACAGACATGAACTTCACCATACAAGACATATCAACAGTCTAAGGATCTCGACGATAGAACAGACACTTGCACTATTTTGCATATAATAATTTAATTAGTTTACAAATGCACGTTTGCTCGGCTGAACAATATTCAAGCCGGGCTGCGTTAGATGGAAAATAGCTATATATCCGACCACCAGTCGCAACGTATTTTCATAAGCTCTACTAGAAAGAAAAGTTTCATTGAAAAGACTCATGTTGCGCTGATACGATTAAAGCAAAAGCTATTGCGCAGCTGGTCGTCTAAACTCTAGGACCATTTTAATATATAGCTCATTTAAATTCATTTAGGGCGCATCTCTTGTCATATACACGATGCACCCAACATCAAACTGGTACGCATACAATTATTTAAATAGTTTAGCATCATTTGTTGGTAACGTCACAAAAGACGTCATCGCCGATCAAAACTGTTTTTGTTAATCCCACTGAAGTGCGACAAATCGAAAACGCCGGTTCAAACTCGCTGACCAATGGGAGGCCAGATTTCCCCTCTCTTGCGGTATAATCATATCACCCGCAGCAATTGGCTGCCACTCTGTCGACGTGTTGGTATTTTCAGCCCCCTCTGTGTCCTTCGCCTTCTGTCAATTTTTGAAACAACCAGGAATTTTCAGTTGTCGTCTACCATCGATTTTGTTTGTTAGAACAACTGGGATTTCCTACGTCGCCAAGGAGCCATGCCTCTTACAGACGTTCTCCAGCGGCACTGGAAGAAGTTAGCCCTGCTTGGATTGGTGGTGGCTATCGGAATATGTGTCGCTATTGGTCTAGCCGTCTCCAACGATGTCGAACAACCGGAAGACGAACAAGCTCCCGAGGGGTAAGAAAGCATCGTTATTTCTTAGAGAAAGGGCAAGATTTTTCAAAGAAGAAGAGAGAATGTAACAGTTGAAACATTAGAAATCGTTGTTATTACACTTTTTGCTACCAAGTAATAACCTGGCACAGTGATTGAAAATGCGACGGGAAACTTCGGTTTTCCCTTGTTTTATTTGGCACATCTTCTACATTATTAAAGTTTACATTGTAAAATATTCTGTACTTGACTATTGAAACGTGTTACATTCGAACCGACTGGTTGTGTGGGCCACTTTTCGATGGCGACCACGTAATGAATAATGTCGATTCGAACTCCGCAACCACCAAAATGACAGGAAAATGTCTGTCCTCCAACAATTTATAGTTTTGAATTCAAAAGTCGTTCACACCCCCTCCCCCTCCCCCACATACGTTTAATTAAGTTATGATCTTAAGAGCTTATGTCAAACATTAATGTAAGTCCTCGGTTGTATGAAACCTGATGTCCTGTCTCTTTGAACAATTTGATCACCATAGCGCAGAGTCACACAGTCACAGCAGGTATCACGCAATACGTGGAAAAAGGACACTCCTGCAATGTGGTTGATAAACAATGGATTGTGTCGTTCGTTTCAGTATGTATGTTTACGATTTTTTCATATGATGTTACTGGTTTTTAAAAACGGAAAAGAAAAGAAGGATTAGACACAGTGAGTCATGTCGAAGAAATAACATGCAAAGTAAAGTTATTCTTAAAACGCGATGGCATTTGCTTCACAAAGTAACAGTGACGTAGCGTGCACAGATACACAGCAGCGCAAACAAAGTGTCTATGCCGCGGCGTTCTTTTAACAAATAACCCCCCCCCCCCCCCACTCCCCTAAATAAATAAACTGTTAATTTGAGCGACACATTTCGTACAGGGAGTAAAAAAAACTAGTGTTCCCTTCATTTCGGCAATTAAATCCCCCGGTAGTCGAAAGCTTTGAAAATCAAGAAGTTAAACATATCTATGCATTTAGCATATACAGTAAACAAATATGTGGCCAGGCTCAGCGCTAAACACGATTTGACGCGGGACGCTACTGTTTCAGTTGACTCGAGTTCTTCACACCCCTTCATCGATTTTGAATTCATTGAACCACACCATATTTGGAATGTTGGCTTTTACGTCCGAATGGCGGCAAGTTAATGTAACTTAATGTTTAATAATTAGGGGTAGGTCATTAGACACTGGGGGGGGGGGCAAAATGATAAAGGATACAATAAGAATGGTTAAAAATCTATTTGCAACTTTTTTTGATTTTGCGCAGTATCAAGCGCGTGGCTGATCTGAAAAGAAATGTAGGAAACGTACCCTGTCGACTCCGAAAATGTCACATCTTTTCCTATTCATTCTCTCAAAATATCGAACAGTGTGTATCTGACGCCATTGAGCACTATTAAACCTTTCCATTGTGCACTTCCACCCGTCCAACGTCACAATCCGCCGCTTTGTCAGCTGACTTCTCTCCCATTGACGTATGCAAGGCCAAGCCTGTTGCAATAGAGTGCATATAATTTCTAGTTTGGACTTTGTGAAACGTCAAGATCTAGATTTCGACACCAGGGCAGCTTCATTCACTGTATTCGGCTGACATGCTTTCGGAACAAAATGCATTTGAATTTGATTGCCGAACAAGTGCATCGGTCGCGCCACAACACAAACAGGGTAAAGCTCTACCTGTCGAGTTCTAACTTATTTTCTATCTTGTCAATATACATTTCGAAATGAGATAACTTCGATTTTGTTTGTATGTCTTACTTTCCTAAACACCAGATATTAGTTGTTGCTTCCACATATGGTCGATTATCATGAGAGAAATTCACATCAGCTAAAACATAGATGTTACTAAATAATGGAGAGTGTTTTGGAAGGGGATTAATTTATCTGACTATAAATATTTGTCTAAAATGTAAGTGAAACGACCTTGAAAACGCTTTAAAGTGGACAGTCGCGACAGGTAATTTATGTAATGCAAATGAATTTCCTATCCTTGGTATAAGTTGTTAGAAATTTACCGACATATGAATTTCAGAATCTGATTGGGACCAGCCGAAAAATTGAGACATATAGGAACAGCCTGTTACTTTAAACTGGATCATATTTCCGGGGCGATGACGTGGCTTTATCTTTTGGTTTTTTTTTTCCTCCAAAGGATTTGGTATTTAGGCTTTAGTAACAGTGTTTGAATTAAACTCGTTTTTCATGCGCTAGACTGGCGACATTTGGATGTTATTCACCCGTTTGCTTTCACGCGTGAAACAAGTTGCGCAAATACTTTTCAAAGCCGTCGGACTGTATGTATTTTAATACTACCCTTGAGTGCGAACAGAGTGGTATTATTTAAGAAGAGCTCGTGTTCGGCATTTTGCGGGGTTTTTTACGCGTGAGGCAGAATAATTTGGGTGTTACGTAGGTGTTATAAAATAAATCGACGAATGCGGATTCGAGGCCGATATATGTATCGGAATTTGAGTTCCTACTCAGAACAAAGAAGTAGTGAACACGGAAATGATTATTGTTAAAGGGACTCAGTCGCCTTTATTCACAGTGGCCAATCACTGATTTTCACTTGGGTAGCCATGCATAAACAAGAGCGCCCCCATTACTGTGTATAGAGCCACTGAAATTTCACGAATCAACATGTCTGACATACCCCTTTCACTGGAAGGAGATGTACGCGATGACCCAAGGACCGAATCGTGATGTGATAATTGTATATAGGATGTACCAGTGGTCAGCACCAAGACTAGTGCGTTAAAGGGACAGATTCGGCCATTTGTCATGAATTTTGTGTCATACGAGACATTATTTATATTGCCTGGCATGTTGAAAGATACTGAATGAATGGGTGACCATGCATATATTCGACCCCGGTTTTAGACAAATTAAACGAAACCATCGCGAGAAGGAGTTAATGGTCATGACCATTTATTCTTTCTCGCGTTGGTTTGGTCTCGCGTTTTCTAAAACCGGGCTTGAATATATGCATGGTCACCCATTCATTCAGTATCTTTCAGCATGTCAAACAATATAAATAGTGTCGTATCAAACAAAATTCTTGAAAAATGGCCGACTTAAAATTGTGACGGATTTGTGTTCAGATTCGAGGAAGCTATACGCATCTGGGAAAGCATAAGCTTAGGAGTTGAGTTTGATGTTCGTCAAAGCAGAACTGACATTCCGGTGCAGGAACTCCGGTGGAAAGACTTTGTTTGTTCACTTCTGTTATTGAAAAATGATTACTGACAAAAGGTCTCTGTCTATAACACCGGGATAACTAAAGAGGACCTAAATGGAAGGAAACAATTATGATGAATGATAGGACATCCATCATGAGTGAACCTAAGCTTTGGAATTCTATTCTGAAATGTTTTAACAACTTGGAGCAATTTGAGTTCATGCTGAAGGCACGTCCTTTCAAAAACACCAGAATCTGTAAAGTGTGAAATAGTTGTTGACAGATTTTTAATTGTCCGGAGTTATTAGAACTTTGATTTTACACTGAATTTTGATGTATATTTTTTATAATTTTAGATTTTAACCTTTGTATCTGTATTAAAGCTTACAGCGCTTTTCGATATCTTTTGTGATGGAAAAAAACGCTTAGAACACAAGTAAATGTTAAATGTAACAGCCTAAACTATCATCATAGGATGATGAGTACTGGAGATTAATCACGTGGCCTTCAAAACCAACCGCACCGTTCGCGGGTCAGAGGAAAGTAAGCATGTTTACATTTTACTAAGGTATTTCCCGATCACTAGTTAGGGCTTGGGTTAGGGCTCTGGTTAGGTAAGTGTCCGGCAGGTTTGTGTTCTCCGGGGAGGGGGGGGGGTAACTCTCTCAGGATTCTTGTTAATATGCACATGCAGCGAAATGGTCGTGTTAGAACTCGTTGAAGCCATCATTTGTATTGGGACATTAAATGGTGGCAGTGTTGAAAGGAAGACACAAAATGCATCAATTCTGTACTGATTATTGTAAGAAGAAGAGCCGAGGCCTTTGATATTATAGAAGGCTGTCCTATATTTATATGAAATGTAAATTAACAGAGCTTTTAGTTTTGAAAGGGAAAACATGTTATTTCTTGAATATCAGCTTTGGTTTTTTTTCAGTTTTGAGAATTTATGTATGCAAGTATTACTACACACATTATTGACCTAAAAACTTCGACACGGACAATTTGGTTAATATAAATATAAATATTATATTATATATATATATATATATTATATATTATATATATATATATATATATATATATATATATATATATATAAGAAACTGTAGGAATTCAGGTGATCCCCAGTGGAGCGTGGAGTGGGGTGAAGATAGAAGAAACTTGGGTTAACACACTACCACACCTGGTTGTAAGGTTCCAAACGTATTTATTATACCTCAAACACAACGTTTAGCTCTAAATTTAGAGCTTCTTCAGGTGTTTTCTACTATAGAAAGTACGAACATAACAATTACAATGGTTGAATTGTACAGGAAAGCGAGCAATGTAGAGTTACAAGTATCTGAAAATCTGTAAATGTACGTAAATGATAGGCGAGAGACTAACCTCGAGGCTGTGAGTACGGTCAAAACTGTCTGGACCGACACCGAGAGCTGGAAATTGGCGCGATGAAGTCTAGTGGGGTCCCTTTAAATACTCAAAAGCTGGTTATGTGGGGGCACTACCCAAGTTTCTTAAATATATATATATATATATATATATATATATATATATATATATATATATATATATATATATATATATATATATATATATATATATAACCAAATCGTCTGTGTCGAATTTGTTAGGTCAATAACGTGTGTGGTAATTCTTGCATATATATATATATATATATATATATATATATATATATAATATATATATATATATATATATATATATATATATATAGATAGATAGATAGATAGATAGATAGATAGATAGATAGATAGATAGATAGATAGATAGATAGATAGATAGATAGATAGATAGATATATTATATATAGTTATAGTTATAGTTATATGTACGTTGTACCAAAGTTTGTATCTGTACAGTGATAACATGATCATTTTGGCAGCGCTGTGAACATTTGATGGCTCAGCATTATCGTCGTTTAATGCCTGACAGAGAAAACACATGAGCTATACATATATGTGAAGTGGTTGAAAAATAAAACATTTGGACGAGATACCACAGGACAATCGACATTTGATGGCTGTCGCAATGTTAGCCTTTTTGTACAACTGTGGAAAATAGGCAACAACAGCTGGTCCACAGAATGAAAGAAAAATTACGATAGACGCCAATAAAAGAAAGCGCTCGTTTAAATGTCAAGTGTCCAATATTCAGAAACACGAGTTTTTGTTTCCTGGACATGAGCGATATTTTCTGCGATCGGTAGGATACACAAGTCAGAACATATCAGAGCTCGGTTTTTTTTCTGCTTGGGGCGCGTTAACAGTATTGCTCCAAGACCGTGCGGTAGTCAAGGTGTATAATGCGATTAGGCCACAGAGCGCAGCGGGTGACACATTTGTTTGGCAGCATTACAGCTCCTCCTTTTATTAGTCGCAGGAAATCCTTGCTAAGGGTTCATAATTCGTCTAAGTTGAAGAGCCACTCACTGACAAGTGATATTTATGAATCAGCCCGATGGCGCATCGTTTTAAACATCAAAAGCCACGCAACATGCAGAGTTCTTTGACGCAAAGTTGACCATAATATAAAAACTATGGATTTATCTGAGCTTTACCTTATATGGTAATTGTTACTGCTTTGATTACGGGCTGTGTCATTTTGATTCATGCAACCTGTAAAATGGCGCCGGGCTGATGGAAATCAGCTCTCAAAATTAATTTGCTATGTAGGGGCAGAATGCGCCCCCAGGCTAAGTTTAACGTTAAAATTAAATGTTCAAAATGCTTATCAAGTTGCGAGGATTCATTTTGAGACCCTGTAACGAAAAAATAAGTTTTGTTCTATCGTTATTTTCGGAGAACGATGGAGTTTAATGGAGGATGGCCGCCAAGCCATTTCGTATGTTTTATCCTATTTGTACGGAAGGCAATGTCAGTCCGCCCCCTTCGTCCATTTGCAAAAAATTATCGAGCTCATGACTTTAAAAAACTAAGAGACGAAGAGGGAAACGCATGGTTGAGGGATTACCTAGAGTTGAGTATGTGCCTTGTATAATTAGCAAAAATTTACAACCTTAAGATTTTTCATAACTTTCGAACATTTCCTTTACAACGCAAATATTTTTTTTGGATGATCAAACGAAAATATGAAAAAATTAGCTAAAAACTTGCATATCGTATTTTTGAAAATTCTTCGTCATTTTTTGTCAAAGTTTTTCGCTCGTCCAAGAGAACTTAAATTTGGTTTTTCGATGATGAAATTTGCCCACAGACATGTATGGATAATTTCTTAAATTGGGTAAAAATATTTTCTGAAGTCACTGGTCTGATAACTTTGAAAGTTTATTGAGAGGTTTAATTCCGGTTTCTAGGAAATGGTTGTAACATTTGTACATGTGGATTATTTTGGGCAATTTTCTCATAGTTAGTAAAACATCCCATTCAGTGAAATTCCTCGTGCTGTAGCTCTCAAACATAGTTTGCAGGTTAGTAAGGATGAGCGCTCTCTGGTTTTGAACTGTGCTCACGTAAATTTTAGGGTCTCTTCCGTTATATGTAGTCGGAAAGTCAATGCAATATATGTTTCACTTATTTCCCTCTATGGGTTGTATGTGACATGCGCAGAAACATTTCCCATTTTCTGACAGCATCACTAATTTTATTTCGCAAAAAAACTGGTTGATGCCATTGTTTTCTTCATAATCGTCAAAAGGGGAGGGGACAATGAGCCTCATTATGATAAATTCAGCTGATTTGAAATCATTTGCTCTAAAAATGCAGACATTGGCATAGTTACCCTGAACAACAACAACAACGACAACAACAACAACAACAACAACAACAATAATAATAATAATAATAATAATAATAATAATAATAATAATAATAATAATAATAATAATAATATATGAAGGTACTCTGAGTAGAGTGTAGGCAAGGCTTTTATAGGGTTTCGTCACTTTAAGTAATTCTGAATAAAAATCGAACGGGCAAAGCCTTTGCAAAAAGACTTACCTCACTGTATTCATCTGTGAAGACAGCATGGCTTGGAAACATGAATGATGGCTTTAATGAACTAAAATTGTATCATCCACCTTGATGGTGACGTCACCTGGTTTTACGATAAGATAACTCTAATCAGGTGTAAAAATATGGCCTAAAATTTCATGTGCCGACTTCTCGATTATATGAATATGTCTATATCTGCGATTGTAACGCTGCAGGTTGTGGATGATCCACAATGCATTTCGTCCCCGGATAATTGCAGTGGACAGCTGGTTACATAATACATCAAGTGGACATCGTTCATAAAAAAAGCAAAGTTTGCGCTCAACTCGTCTAACGTCCAGTCAGAATTGTGTCGAATTCCCTGTCAAAAATACAAGCCCTATTGAAACGGGATTTTCCACTTGCATAACAGCGCCAGATGTGACAGGATAAACTCTGTACAGAATTTGAATTTCTTTAGTCAAGTGGGCAGAGGTCAAAAATTCCTGACCCCTCGGTCATCTCATTTGTTTATTATAATATTTATCTCAATGTTTACTCTAAAAGTCATAAAAGTCTGGAGCTTTTTTCATTTTAGCTCAATGTAGATCAAATGGTTTTCTATGAATCGTTATTCCTTCTTTGATCAATAGTCTTCTTATTTTCTGCCGACTTTGCTGTACGTCTTTAGTAGCCTCTGTTGCTGTATCGACTATTTATTTATTCGTTTGCTTGTTAGTTATTTATCTGTTTCTCTCTTTATTTGTTTTTATTATTTATCCGGTTACTTATTTGTTTATCATTGGTTTGTTTATTTGCTTTTATTCGTACATTTATTTATAGATTTGTTTTTTTTCTTTTCATTTATTAATCCGGTTATTTATATACTTATAATTCAGTTATTTGGTCGATAGTTTGTTTGTTTATTTGTTATTTTATTTGTTTAGTTGCTATTCTATTATTTTGTTCATTTAGTTTGTGGTGACATCCAATAGGCGAAGCCCGTTAACTGGATGCATATAAAATACGTAATTCCAAATGGTCAACTGCAGCTGCAAGACAAAAGTCTGAACAAGACTAAAAAGTCACGCACAGCTCGTAAAAAAACATACCTGCAAGTATCAAATACAATGATTAAGCTTTTCTACGAGAGATAAACAAAATAGTGGATTAAAATATCAAAACTTGAGAAAAAAAAACCATCAAAACGTGAGACTAATAATTCCTGCAAATTTGATACCCTGGTCAGGGATGTCAATAGAATAACGTGCATGAGACTTTCATTGGTGGGCATATTGTGAGTGTTCATAGGAGACTGACCTGTGATTATTTTCTGTCTTAATTCGACAGCGGAAACCCAGGCGCTCAAATCGGCAATGGTCCTCCTCCAAATTCCGGTTCCGGTAAAGTGGAGATAATTGGCGGGGTGAGAGTTCCACCGAAGCTGCGAGAGTTCAACAAGGAGAAGACGGTCCCAAACTTTTTCGAAAGGACACGGGACCCCGCTACCGGTGAACTGACTCCCCCTGACTCCCACTACAGGGGTGGCACTGCCGTGTTTCTACAGAACCAGAATTCCGGTGGCCAGTTGATGAAGCTGTGCATGAACAAAATCTTTAAGGACAAACAAAGCTCCCTCCAACCAACAATTGTGACGAAAGATTCATTTGACAGTTTCTACGATAATCTCAAACAGAAAGACGCAAACACCATACCGAAAACCGTTGTCGGAGACTGCGTTCTTGGAACGTGTGAATACACCCCCGAGGATGGCCCTGCTCATACTTTACCATTATCTCAGACCCCTTCGAGCGTGCGGTTACAACCTACGTTGCATGCTTGTCCAACCGAGAAAACTGCGAAGGTTTGGACCCCCAAAAGACCTCCCTAACCGAATGGGCGCAGATTCATGGAGATTACTTCCTCCGTCAACTTCTGGAAAGCCACGCATCTTGCAGCAACGAAGCTAACCTGACGGCAGCCATGCAGGGTATCCAGGACGAAGCGTTGGACATGGCCTCCGATGGGCTTGACAGGTGGTTTTCCGTTATCTGCACCACTGCCGATATAGAATCGTGCTTCAGGGTGCTACAGGAGGTGTACGGGACGCCCTATTTCGATGCCTGCGGCGGCGAAAACCTCGTAGATCTGAAGAACGAGATTGAGAAGAAAGTGCCATCGGATGAAGTGCTGCAGATGTTGATGTCGCAGGTTGTCGGTGGACACGCGCCGACAGGCTACCACGAGTTGGCAAGCATGCTTAGAAAACAACTCGAAGATGCCCCCGACGACTACATGCATGCCGACAAGAAGCTCTTCTCCAAGTCCACAACGATATTTGCCAACGAGAAGAGCCACTTGTAAAGCAGGGCACACCGCCCTGTTCCCATAACTACCGTCGACCCCCTTTCTAGCAAGGCGAAATTTCATCACGAGACTTTCTTCATCGGCGGGGCGTCTAAACGCACGCTCTGAATTTTACAAATTTAATTATCACATACTAATCCTGATCGGGGAAGGGCTAAAATGGGCAAGGGGAATGAAAAAAGACTGGTGCATCCAAATAACTGCATGATAAGAATTCTTGACTGACAACACAGAATAGTGTTCATATGGTGAACATTAGCATTGAAAGCGTTCGTACAGGGTAGTGAATAACCCTTGGGGTAGCAGGACACCACTGAAATCTCGAACACTAAGCTTATCTTATCTCAACTCATTTTCAAAAGGTGTGCCTTACTCTAGTCTTTCCTACAAATGGTTAAGTTTTCACCTTCATATCGCCAATAATCTCAACTTTGTCGCTACGCCAACATTAACCTTCTGCAGTGATGACAGCCGACAGCGTCGCCACCGAAGTAAACGTCAAACACAGTAACACATTGGACATATCAATGCCAAAGTCTGGGAGGGAAAGGTGTAGTTCAGATGCGTTGAGTCGACGCATGAGAAAATTAGGCACATTTCACGGAACGGAACGAACACAGGAACGCGTTCAGATGACGAACCGAGGTATGCATGCTTCCATTAAAACTTCACAACTTCCTTGGCAATGAGAGTACAACACATTAAAAGACTACGGCCTGTTTATACGGTTAGAAGTGGTCTACATCTTAAATTTTGGAGGGAGATAATTGCATTTCAGCACCACATCTTAAAGTTTCGAATTCCTACAGTATGTCTATGGAGAGTTTATGTCGTGCTTCATAGTCTTGAGGGTCACGGTCACAAGTGAACCAACGCGGCTTTTGTTCTACCTCTTATAGAGGTGTGGATTTGGCTGAGAGATTTTGTAAACGACAACTTCCTTGCTTGGTGACTAGGTATCGTGTACTGCGAGTTCTAATTCTATCTACTTGTCGATCTATGTTCTTAACCTTTTGAGTGCCAAAGTCAGTTTTTTGCCGCCTTTAAAAATATAATGCAGACAACCTTTTTTTCAGATCAAGACAAGTTTTTCAGATTTTCCCCAGAATTTTGATCAAAAACTGTAGCCAATGAAAAAATATGCCCATCTGGTCAAAAATTATAATAATTACAAAGGAATTCATAAAAACTGGTAAAATGTTGCACTAAATTTTGGAGGGAAAAATTACAGCACTCAAAGGGTTAAACTTCCTCATAGTTTGCCTTATAACATGCACTATGGATAATCACCCCTACGAACTGTCGGTTTTGGCTGAGGTTCAACTCGACACTTGATAAACTTGTCGTGAGGTGGGCTTTGAATACTTTGACGTCCAAGTTCACATTGACATATGTTTGAGGTAGAGAATAGCGGGATTTCGAGTTGCGCTCCGAGTCTGAATGCTGAGCTTCTCCCAACAAAATAACCCAAAGTGTAGTTTAAGGAAGTGCCCGCCTCGAAATGGAAAGATTTTCACTTTTTCTCAAACTTTCCCCCAAGAAACCTCAAACCGTTCTCTTCCAAAATCAAGAATAAAAGCCGGGGGTAACCATTCAATATTTGCTGCTAGAAATTCCCATTATCAAATACCAACCCTTGAAATTCAAAATGGCCGCCAACTGTCACGTTAACTCTGTGAGAGAAAAATCAAAAATTATTTATGCATTGAAGCTTCCAAATAAGCTCCCAAAAGTGATAGACCAAACAATATTGTGAAAGTTTGAGAATCCAATTCGCTGTCCCCGGGGAGCGTTCTACCTTAAGTTACAGTCTCAGAAAAATAGTACCAGGGGAACTTTAAGATGTGGGTGATGTGCTGTTTTAATAAATTTCGACACAAAATCGATAGTTAAATCATATATGTTAGTGCATGGGGTACACCTACATGTATATTTACATACAATACAACAATTACTTAAAAACTCAGCTTGAAATCTCCTGCATTCTGTACTTAAATTTACAAAAAAGGTTTATTATCATGTAAAGAGAGAAAATATATTTAAAATAGTGTACCTACAAAACACTACTCCTCTACAGTACCTGTGTATACATAAAAATGACTGTAAATTGTACATTAAAAAACTAAATACATATATTATATAAAGAAAGAATGGAATAAAATTATTTTGGTGAGTTGTCTGTCTCAGGAGTTTCTGCTTCTTTAGCTCCTGCTTTACTTTCTGTCATTTTTTTCTGTATTATTTTTGGGTGTTGGAATAAAGCATTGGGCACTATGGGATATCTGTTATACTTTATTAATGAAGCTAAGATACGTTACGATACAAGCTTTCCGTGCTAGTGTTTGTTAATACTTGTACGTTTCACACGTCAAATCGATGACGTAATTTCCTGTCACTCCTATCGCTAAACAACCAACACGATGTTCATCCGAGTTTGGCTTATTATACGTCTGAAACAGAGCGTTGCTGTTTTCATAGCAACTCTTGCAGGCAAGACTGGATATGTGGTGAACCGCGCATGCGTCACTCCACGGCGTCTTGCATTGGCATCCCGGCGTTCATAAATTTTCCTTGGTATCAATGTCTAATGATGCTGCCACTGGAAGTTAATATTCCAACCCATAGGATAGATTAATATTTCACCAAAATGGATCAAACTTGAAAGGCAAACATATTCAGTTGTATGACACAAACTAAGCCATAAAATAGACCAAGAGAAAATGCTGTCAAAGTCACTGCCGACGAAATGCCTCTGTTGATGCATGATAGTATGATTGGAGAAAGGATTGCAAAACCTTGAATGTAAATTGTTAAGCAGAGTCATCAGAGGAGAGTGATGCGTCAACAACCAACTCACAGAAATATGCAATGGCAATCGTTTTGCGGTTTTTTGGGGGGAAAGACTGATAAAAAACCACTCTCGCGAGTTTGGTCTTTTAGCTCCTCTCAAGTGGAAATTCACCATTGTGGACCAGTTTCGCACTGTCAGGGTGTCTTCAAACTGGGCATAAAGCCCGAGATTGTGTGAATCAAGTTGGATGCGGAGTGTGTTAGAAAACGGGCACAAGCAAGATGAGTATAAGGTCAACAACGCAAGGCGTGATTCTAACTCTTCGGTGAACGAAGAAAAATATTCTCGACGTCCGAAAGGGGCGAAAGCCAGGTGCAGATTCAAGCTGCAAATTTAGACAGACAATACTTTCTGAATTTCTCAAAATCCGACCAAAAGAGAGTGAAGCCCAAACACACGACAGGCGAATAGAAATCACGGGATACAGCAACACAAACTGTAAACAATCTTGAAACCTTGACGAACAGAAATGATGTCAACGTTAAGAAAACTCGACAGTTGTTGCAACATCCACACATGTATAAGTGACGATGCTTTCAAAAATAGTGATAATGATGAAATAGTCTCAGGCAACACAGAATCGAATACCACAAAAGTAATCGATAAAATCAATCAATCAATCAATCAATAAAAGGCATTTATATAGCGCCAAAATCCATTGCGAGGTAATGTTCTAAGGCGCTGAACAAGAACACAAAAATCAAAAAGCTCTCTCAAAGAGATGCGATTTCAAGCCCTTTTTAAAGGTGATCAACGTTGGCGACTGGCGAAGTTCCAACGGAAAACTGTTCCACAAATCGAGAGCACATCTTGAGAAGGATCGTTTCCCATACGTTTGCAGGTTACACCGTGGCAAATGAAGAAGACTTTTTTTAATTTGATCGAAGTAAGCGAGGTGAAGGTTCGATGTGAAGCAGATCTGATAAGTACACAGGAGCAGTGCCATTTAATGCCTTGTGTGTAATCAGAAGAAGTTTGTCGGGGAGGGGGGGGGAGAAGGGCGAAGGTTATGAAAGGAAAACATTAACTTTGTAAAAACTGCCATCAAGTAATGTTTTCATTTGAAGTATCTCTAAATATCGCCTTACACTCGCTTAGTGTATTGATCAAATCTATTATTCCTATGATTCAAATCATAGGAAAGTGTGTTAGCTTTTAAATAAATGAAAAAGTTAACTGCTCTTTGTTACAAACTAAACCAGGTGATGGTGGCAGAAAATACTTAACCATGTGGAGTGTGGAAACACCACTTTCACTACTGTTAATGTGTGTGCGTCAAAGCATATAAAAGACAATTTTTTTTTCTCAACATGGATAAGAAAAAAGGCAAAAAGTGAAAGCAACTTCATATTAGGAGGCGACTGTATAATACAATTTTAAATCCAGAAGCAGACAAACTTGGAGCAAAAACGCATATTTTCAAACCAAGGATATCAAAGATGTCCGGAGCGAAGTCAACCCATGCAGATAACACTTCAATTGGCGTCAAGTTTTGCTACCTTAAATAGCTTTTTTCTAGTGCTGGGGGCAAACTGCATGACATTGAAATGCATTGTGGGTAAAAGCCGACTTCTCACCAACAGAGTTTGAGATAAGGATCTAATTAATACGTTTAAGCAAATATAAACGTTTTCATGGCAAAAAGTTCCTATTTCTTCGTGAAACTAGCTAAAATCACGCATCTTTTCAACTTTTAAGGCATTTCTGGTATAAAATTCAGGTATAACCTAAAACTTTACTTTGGCTTCTGTAATCTTATGTGTTTTACCTGTAGAAATTCGCCATTGAAAACGTGGTCGACCGCCTGACTTTTATGACTCACTTAGGTGGCAAAATCGTACTTAGGTATGGGTGTCTTTAGGTAATGCCAGTACACTTGACTACACTGGCTCATTTCCAAGCTCTTCTTTCAAATCTCACATCTAAAGACATCGCCCGGCCACTGTTAGGACTGACTACAACAACGCAGTATGCTTGAAGATGTTTATCGATAATTTCCAAAGGATACTGGATACTATACTGGAAGTTCAGCACAATACGATTGGAACTAATTTGGGGATAATTGGATCTTCATATTTTTCAAATTTCTCAAAAGTGTTATGTGCCCTATAGCTAAATGTTGCAATATAGCAAATTACTCATAAAAACAAGTGTATATAACTTAAAAAGAAAAGCAGATGAGCTTACATTTGCAGGTTAAAATGGCCTTAATTCACAATCCAATTATCCCAAATTAGTTCCAATCGTGTTGCACGCAGTTGTTGAACGATAAGCAATGCTGCCATCTCGTAAAACATACCACTGATGATCAGTAAAACAAAGAGTGACCGTGAAAATGAGTGTAATTTTGGCGCAACCTTTGCTCTCATTAAAATTCGAGTGAGAGAGGAGCCAATTCCGAAATTTTTTGCCATGAAAACGATTGAATTTGCGTTAAAAGTCTTTATTAGATCACTATCTCAAACTATTGCTGTGGTGAGAAGTCAATTTTATGCCCAAAATGCATTTCAATATCATGCACTTTGATCCCTTAGCTCAAAAGAAACGCCATTTCAAGGTAGTGACAATTGCTCATTTGAAGGAAAAAGCTAGCAAAAAAAAGGAGGAGAAAAAACATAAAACACAGAGAAATCATGAACTTTGAATAAAAATGAAAGCTGGTCAAAGTTATGACACAGAACTAAAAATTAAGTATAAAAATACTTAAAGGGACTATCCAAATGTATGAACAACTAAAAGCGTAAAAATATACTAAAAAAACTTTAAAAGCTTGATACTAAGCTATGTATTAAGGTGAGTTGCACGTTATACAACGGTTATTTTTAACTTATGTCTCTTTTTGCAAAGTGAATTCAGTTTTTAATAATTTAGTTAGTATACGCGCCTCAAAATTGAAAGCTTACAACTTTTGCTCAAACTTTCCATAAGGCAACTTGTAACCATTCTCGTTTGAAGTTAAGAATGAAATTCAGGGTCAAGTGCAAATTTCCGTACTACAGAGAGACAAATTAACCAAGATTTACCGACATTTGACATCAAAATCATACCTTTGTTAACCCTTTAGGGGGGGAATGATAGATTTTCACAAAGATATGCAAGAGCTTCAAAATGAGCCCCCACAAGTGGTAGCTAAGACCAAAACTGATTTGTAAAAGTTTTGAAAGTCCGAATATCTGACTGCGAGGAGCATTCTACCTTAACCAATATACAGTAGAGGGGGGTTTCCCCCCTCTACTGTCTATGCTTAACCCCACATCGACGTATTGGTAACAGTTACGTTTATGTATGACAAACAGTTGTGAGCTCGGTGAGAAAAATAACTTGTAGTAAATTATGCAAATATATGCAAATTACCGGATGGCTTTTTACACCTGTTGAACATATATAACGCCACACTTGCTGGGTCAGATTATTGTGATTTACTCTCGAAAAGCTATATACAGCGAAACGATATTTTCTGTTTTGCAACACAGTACTTACCTTAGGAATAAGAATCCTTTCAATTTTGGCTACAATGATTTTAATCACTTTTTGAAAGTAAGCATTTCTTTTCCTGCCATTTGAGGACGAAAATAGATCATGTAACAAAAATGGCGGTTTTTCCTACATTTACTCTACTTTCCATTTGGGATGTTAAATTTCATAACTTAAAGGTGGTGTAAAGATTTTAACTTAAATTTATGTAAACCCTAAAAAGATTGTTTTACCCCAAAATAGGTTTCCCTTCATGCTTCGAGTAGAATATTGCGTAAACGACAGAAAAAATGGAGGTGAAGCCAGCGATCTTCTTTAACTCCCTGATATATTGGTCTCCAGAGTTGAGTCAGACAGGCAAACCGATGGGTGAGGCTTGCAGAGTTCACAGAATAAGTCCAGCGTGAGTGTGAAGGTCTTGAAATAAACACATGAAGTGATCCCAAACAGTCTAACTAAAAAACTGTACCGTCCCGTATTCATACTAAAATGATTATATCCAGAAGGCATCAGAACAATCTAGAATTTCTATCGATATGCTAATTACTGTTCTAAAAATATCTTCACTCTTAGTAAACATGACTAATTAGACTCAGGTCATGGATGGGGGAGAATGACCTACATGACACCGTCATTCTCAACTTCAGATTCTTTATTTCCTAAAAATAGCATGAGAGCGTGTTTTATGTCACCTTTGCTGAAAAATATTGCTTCGAAAAAAGTGTGCTGGTAGCCTGCAGTACCACCGTAGTTAATATGGTGACACGTAACGGTTGTTGCTCTCTGAATTTGCTAGTTCAAGATTGCGCTCTTCAAATTACAGACGGCAAGTAGATCTTTCGAAGTCGTGACTCATTAAGGAAGAATGCGCCCCAGGAACAGATAGTAGGACTCTCAAATTTTGTACAATTTTTTTTTTCTGATCTACCGATTGTGGTGGCACATTTTAAGTAAGTACAGTTTCCACCTTATTAGTTTTTCGAACATCAAAAATTTTATTTTTCCTCACAGAGTTAACACAACGATGGCGGCCATTTTGAATTTCAAATATCGGTAAATGTCAGGTAATTGGTTTCTCTAGTACCAAATTTTGCACGGTGATCCATGATTTTCATTCTTGATTTGCTAAGAGAATGGTTGAAAGTTTCATATTGAGGAAAGTTTGATCAAAAGTTTTAGTCATTCATTTTCGAGGCGTGTACTAACACCGTTGTGCCAATAAGACTAAATTCCTAGGGCAACATTGTAAATGGTATTAAACGGTATATTACATTCACACCGCAATATGGTAATACTGAGGTCAACATGATGTTAGACCATGTAAAATCAGTCATGAATATATATTGATGAACACGCTACTGACAGCAACATTCCGATAAATATGACGGGAGGCAGGTAAACAGAGACAGAGGGACGGAGACAGAGACAAATAAAGAAAGAAAGAGAAACAGACAGGTAGCCTAGACAGACAGACAGACAGACAGACAGACAGACAGACAGACAGACTGACAGACTGCTGACTGACAGACAGACAGACAGACAGACAGACAGCCAAAGACAGAGAGCCAGAAATGTAACCCCGTCTGCGTGTATGTTTCTGTCCATTCCATTATATTTAATGTCTCCTTCTCCATTTGTATGAGGTATGTAAGTGTGCTGTATATATGCTTTTCGTTTTTTCATCCTAGTTTGCTTACGGGACAGACTATAAAAACATCATTCCAACACATTAAAGTTGATGTTTTGCATGAAACAGTTGTTAAATTTGACAGTTTGGTCCATCATTTGACCGAATTTGGTTGGCGTCATTGTGCAAAATGAATAGCATATTGCATCGAGTTGACTGTAGACGCTGAATGAGCTATCAACGATTCATATAAATCCAAATTACGCTGCAAGTATTGCATAGTCGCTGTCACATCATGTTCGAAAAATGTCGGCGGTAATTTTATCACTCCTCGGCAATATGTCACCAGATCACAAGAGTTACGAGTACATGTACTGACGTCTGTATGCGTCAGTGTATGCGTAAAAACACTCATAAAGGCTCCGTCAGCTAGTCTGAGAACAAAAGGGAGCATTTACAAGTGGAAACTGTTTATGACCAGCCCACAGCAGATGTAGGCCTCTACATGCCAGAGAATCACATGAGAGCCAATCCTAAGCTGAAAACCAGTGGTTAACAGCTAACTTAACAGTGAGCTATGCATATATTTGTGCGCCTCGGGGACAGATATTCGCATTTTTTTGCAATACTTATTAAGGTCTACTGTTCGTGTAGGCTCACTTTGAAGCTAATGGAGTAAATAAAGTTTTCACCATAGAGTTAAAGGGACAAAGTCGACCATTTTTCATGAATTTTGTTTGATACGAGATACTACTTGTATTGTTTGACATGTTGAAAGATACTGAATGAATGGGTGACCATGCATATATTCGACCCCAGTTTTATGCATGATAAATAAAACCATCACCAGAATGAATTAATGGTCATGACCATTAATTCTTTCTCGCGATGGTTTCATTTCATTTGTTTAAAACCGGGGTCGAATATATGCATGGTCACCTATTCATTCAGTATCTTTCAACATGTCACACAATACAAGTAGTATCTCGTATTAAACAAAAATCATGAAAAATGGCCGACTTTGTCCCTTCAACACAGGACGGCGGTTACATCGAATTTAAAGTGCCCTTAAATCTTACTATAAGTAATTTGTTTCTCCTGTACAAAGTTTTCCACGAAGAACCCTGATTTGCACTCTCGGTTTCCAAGGTGAATGGTTAAAAGTTTCGTTGCAACGTTTGGGCAAGAGTGTAAGTCCTTCAGTGAAGAGGAGAGTACTTCCTAAATAGAGCTATAGAGGCGACAACTGGCCAAGGTTCATGCCGCGCTGAGGCACCAGGGAACACCATCCTGCCAGTACATGTGTTCTTTCCAACGATTTCAACAGTATCATGAACCTGTCCGTATAGGGGTAGCTTTTATGTGTAAAAAAGTGTATTTCGATAATCTTTGGGCCAGTGGCTAGAAGAGAGTGTTGCGTATTCAACGCAGTCTTTCTGGCACCAGTAAAGAATGATGGAGACCTCATTACTACGTATTTTTACTTTGCTTTTATGTTATTTCTTAAAAGCGTATCTGCCGTAATTGTGTTTTCAACTTTTGTCTATGATTATTTTACTTCTTTGCTGTTAACCCTTTGCACCCTGACCCCTTGGTACTCTATGACGTCATCGTACATTTTCTGTCCGAGCCGGGTTCAAAGGGTTTTTATACGGTGCTCAGTATACTGTCTTGCTTTTCAGAGGGTCCTGGAGAAGATTACCACTTTCGGCCAACCAGGTGTACTTCAACTGATCTTTGACCTTCTTCAAATAGAAATTAGATGATTAATAAAAACATAAATAAAAAATGAAATATCAACAACGATGCGCTCACAATTAACTGACGACTTGTTCAGGATTAAGATCTGACATTTTGACTTGGGGATTCGGCTCGAAAGGCCCTTCAAGGAGTTTTCAATTTTTTTGAGGGGGGGGGGAGGCAAAGTAATGATCAATTTAAATTTGGTGGTTTTCGCGAAATTTCGCAGTTTTTAATCACAAATTTAACTTTTGAACCTGTCCGAAGGGTGATTTGAACTGTTTGACCACTGGCGGAATGAAAAACTAAAAAATAAAGGGGGACGCAATACCGCCCATATTCTGTCTTCTCGCCTTAGCACTTCACTTAGCTCAAAAGCCAGAGATTAATACTCGGAACAGTTTGTGATTCATCACATAGATATTGATAAGGATGCGTTCACAAATACCTGAGGTGTATCGAAATATTCTCTGATTTTTACCACCTTAAGGTGATACGCATCTCGAAAGTGAAAGACTTAAACCTTTGCTCAAACTTTCCTCAATATTAAACTTTCAATCATTCTCTTACCAAATCAACAATAAAATTAAGGGGTCATCATGCAAAGTTTGTTACCCTGATAAACAAATTGCCTAACATTAATACCGATATTTGACATTCAACATGGCTGCCATCACATGACAGTGTTAACTCTATCGGTGAAAATAAAATTTGCGACATTCGAAAATCTTAAATGGTGAAAATCTTTCTTTCTCTAACAGCTTCAAAATGAGCCCAAAATAAGGGGTAGACCAAGAAAGAATTGTAAATAATTGAGAGTTCGAATATCTATCCCCGAAAAATTTAAGGGCTGCCAGCCAACTCATAGTAATGTTGCAGGCACCCAAATATAAATATTTGGTCCACCAAGGCCATGGCAAGCTGTTTGCGCATGGCGAAATGGCGTCACCTTTTCTCGTGACAAAAACTAAACGGCCACTGGAAAGACAAAAGGAAAGTTCTCCTCACCTGTAGCAAAATCTGTACATAATGAATGTACTGTAAAGATATATCCAACATGGTTGTAATTCAGATTTTTTAAAGAAAATCGTGCATAGGGATTAAACAGAGACAAGAACGTGAAGGCGGCCGACTTGCTGGATGGGCAGGATGAAAGCCGAGCCTCGCTTTAGCAGTAGAACAAATGGATACTCGGACACCATAAGTGTGCCCAGCCCTTCGATTCCTTCATTTGACATTGTAAACCGGTGTTAACAATTTCCATGTGCATGCTTGTTGAGTGTAAATGTGTTAAACCCGTTACATTTAAGACCTTGGACTCAGCAATAAGCCGGGCGCCTGTGGTTGAAACAGCCATGACAGGTTACCGCTAAAATTCAACTGATTGCCGGTCAAGTTGGCGGTCGGCTAAAATTGAGCAAGTCATACTGGTCCTATATATATTCACTGTTTTTCAGCCGGGTACAACAATTGACGCCGCAGGCCTGTCACTGTGAGTCTCAAAAACTTCCATTTCTTGAGACCATTTAAGAGAATGGTCTTTTAGGCTCAAGGAGAACTATACGTTCAGCTAGTACGTCATAGTTAATCAATATGTACATACTACTCTCCACATGATACCTGAAGTAAGTCTATCGTGCAGATTGGGTGTGTAGAAAGGGGTCCAACATGGCCTGTCACTACAAACAAGTACTTAATATAAGTTTGGCACCTGAATACACACCTTTGGTTTCATGTCTCTATGTTTGAGAATATTTGAGAATGCTGCAAATTGTTCAGTACGCATGTAGACCGTGACCATGAATTTCCACACATTCTGCAGTACTAGTAGATGGGGTGGGGGGGGGGTATTTAGACAACTCTGTTCGTACTACTCTTAAACAAGCAATATTCTGTCGACACTACAAAGTGGCTAGAACACTTCACGGGATTTGTGCTAAGTTAACCTCTATGGATGTGAGAAGTACCTAATTTTAATAATGTGTACAATAAGTCACAACTGTGAACATTTATGCTAACTTTTCTGTTTAGGTCACTTTTTGTACAATATTGGTCCATTCAAATCAGAACGGTATACATTTCAGTCTCATAATATTTTCCAGTTCCCCTAAATGTACCCTCAATTTTTTAAATCCCTCTCAACTCTCCCGTCTCCTGCAGAGGTATATGTGAATGCAGCGTAAGCCATACAACAATTAATTTGTATCTAAATCGTTTGTGCAATCAATTTTTCTGATGATATATTATGTGTTGATATCAGCGGCAAGGCAGCAAGATAAATGCATGCTTCGTCGACACGACACTCTAAGCCCATTTTAAAAATTTATCATCAAACAAATCTGAGATTCTCGTCTAAAGAATGCTATTTTCAGCGACAATCCCGACCCTTTCAGTGACACGTCCGCCATCATGTCATACGACACACTATGTCGTTCAGCGACAATTGAGTTCTGTACCCGTGTGTATGGACTATCAGACACAAAGACAGCTAATAGGAAAAGAACAAGTAAAAGACAAGAAGTATTATGCTTTTAGAATTAGTAGGTCAAAAGATTGAATACCCTTTAACATCCTATCTTATCCTATCCTATCCTATCCGAAGGTTATTAATGTTTGAAAAATTGAAAACACTTTGTAATCTCCAAAAGAAATCCTATTTAAGGGCACAGCTGTGTCCAATGGATGTAAAAACCGAAAGCTTGCGCAGGCCATGTGATCTTTTATTACGGTGAGAATTGATTTTCCTAATGCGTTAAAGCGGGTTTTGATTTCTATGTGCCAGCCGCATGTACTCTCGCTGCTTAAGGGACCGTCTCAGATTGTCGCAGAAGTTCAAGAAACGAAATTTCTTCGTTTAGATCAAAACCCCCTCCACCCTCCCCCCTAAACGAAACTTCAAAAGGTGCGAAAGTTCATGTCTGCCTGAGAGTACAATGTTGCATTTTGCTATAGCTACTAAAGACGTATTCCCTTGCCACATTACAAGATTTGAGTTCTAACAGGGCATTTTACCGCATAAAAGTTTCATTTTATTTTACTTTCCCTTTTTGCATCTCTTGTGCTGTTCTTTGTCTTTGTGATCACGCAATTTGTACTTGGTAGGGGCGGTAAATAAGCAAAAAACTTTGACGAGGGGGCCCAGGCATGTTTAATCATATTAAAACGACTATGACCAGGTGCATAACAAGTGAGAATAAAGATATCTAGTGGTTAGAGCAGACGCTTATAAATAGCACATTTTTAAGGAAATGATACTTTTTGTCTTTGTATAATTTGATGAATGAAATGTTTAGGATCCAATGTTCCTATTCGGTAAATTGTGTTTGGGGCACAAACGAGAGGGAAACAGTTACAAATTTGTTGGCACGAGTGTGCAGTTTTTCTTTAATTTAAAATAAACACACGAAAACTTGTGATCACAAAATAAAAGTACGAAAGTGAAGTTCACTAATTGAATGGAGGTCAAACCCCCTCCCCCCCCTAAACGAATAAATTTCGCTTTTTGAACTTCTGCGACAATCTGAGACGGTCCCTAAGACTGATAAAGCGACTTGCTACGTCATCGCGTCAACAACCGAAGCAAAAAAAATTGAACGCGCTGTATTTACGACGTGCGCCCTCGTACGTCCGACGCGCGTAGTACATAAAGGAAGAGCCAGCAGCAGTCAACTGTTCGTTGAACCATGGACGTTCCACAGTGATACGTTCATGGTTTTTCTCATATGATGTATTTGCCATTAGATAATTTACAGCGGTTGATATCGAAGGATCTCGTTTCTCCAGTAGGTTTGTGGCCCCTGCATTTTGGTATCGTATTTTTATATTCTCGTGTCTATTTATAGACAGAGAAGGTATTAGAGTTGAAAACCAATATGCTGCTGTCAAGAACTTCCGTCTGTCAAGACTTCCGTCTGTCAAGATCCGTTGACGTCATGCCATTGTGATGGGTCATATCATAAACTGGTGGGGGTGTTCATGGCTCAGTTGAGGTGTGGGAGAACGATTTTGAGCTATGACAAAAATCAAAAGGGACTTAGCGGCATAGCCACAGTGTTAAGCCTTTCTCCAAGGTTTCTTAGTTGCTACAATCTATTACAGACTACTGAGCTGACGTTAGGGGTACTCACTTTGTGTTTGCTCACTCTGTGAGCGCTAGTGTTTGGTACTGAGTTGCGTGGATATCCCCTCATGGCCTCACGTGATCTGGGCCTGTTGCATAATCTGCAGCTAGAGATGATCATATGTCCTCCGAGTCTGAAAACTGTCATTGTGTAAGCCTGTCGGCATTTTCCTTGCATTTTTTCTCATTTAATTTTGCAAAATATCGGCGAGTACCTCAATATTTCAAGATAACCCTTTCTTCCCAATCGTTTCCTGGAGTTTCAGAGTCCTATTAACGAAAATGAGTGAAAGTTTTAGACAGGAAAATCGGACGTCGGCCATGTTCAATGTTTACAGTACAATCAGAAGTTTACGTGGAGGAATTAACCAACAAACACAGGAGTGTTCATGATGCCCGCCCTCTAGAGGCAGACCCTCCTATATGAAGTACCACATTTGATGCTTGTGGAAAGCTTGACCACACAATGGAGCATTTAAACTTTTAGAAAATGACAAACTGAATAAGAAGGTATTCAGAAAATGTCAAATACTGAGGAAAAATGCGCAAATATTCAAAATAAACAGGTTAACTGATTGGTCAGCTATAAAAAACAATGAAAATGTTTATGATCAAAAGTTTTTGAGATGCGCACATTTTAACAAATACAGAAATTATTAACATTATAAATATAAGACCAAACTATTTTTTCAGGGATGGGACAGGTTGGAAATGAGGGGTGAGAGACAAAGGCACTCCTATTGCTGCATGTGGATGCAGCCACACCATTTCATTTACAGCATACTTATTCACTGTGTTGTGTTCAAGTTCCATATTGTACTGACTGTCATACAAGGATAACATAAGCAAATCAAATCAAATTAGAAAAGGATCAATGCTGTTGTGTGGATTTTGCTGAACATGGCTGATATTTCGCCCTATATATTTGGTATCCAGCAAAGGCATATTTTGATGTAAAGTCAAAATTAACACTACATTGCTGACAATATATTTACCGTTTCTGCATGAATTTTTCTTTTTTAAATTATAGTATATTAGTACTTCAAACAGATTAACAGTTATCGTGATGTCAACCATAATTTTACATCACAAAGACTGTAATTCTGCCAATTTTTTTTGTTTTTCAGTCATTTTATAAATTTTGCACTGCACAAGATGATTGAACAAATTGCAATGTTTGAATTTGTAAACTCAAAGAATAAAAATCCTTTGGTCACAATTAAATTATTTTTTGAAAAGAAATTTACTCTTAAACACTTTTAGCAATATTCTTTACACGGTCATGTATTTCAAGGAAAATATGCTTATTAAAAACAGTAATTTCTTCACTTTCAATTTTTTTTCAATACTATGACAATTATCAGCCATGAGGTTATACAAACACAAGACCAGATAAGCGTTTTCATCATTTCCACAGGACTCTTTGGAAAATCCATTAAAAACAGTTCAAAGTGACTGGAAATGATCACTTGGTATACATTTAATTTACAGATGCCAGGTTTTGTATTTCACATGCACTCAGGTCAGTAAGGAAGTGCGTCATTACTATTTTGGACTGTTAATTCTTATTTCTGAATTGTTTAACTTTTTTCCACATTGAACTATCTTTAGGCAGTTTATACTGTAGCTTAAAATTTTTTTGGGTTTCTTTGGGTCCATATCCTACCTCATGCCCCTACATCATCAACTATTTACCAACAACTCCATGCCAACAACCAATTACCTGACCTGGCCACACATTAGAGAAGGTACAGCGTCATTGACGGTATTTTTATATTTTCATATCGAACCCTTTATCGATAAAAAAATCACGAAGTTTACTTGAGTGGAAAATTAGTGAACGTGACAAAATATTGCTTGTGAGTAAGGCGGTTTATATCGTTCGGTTAATATTTAGAGTAATTGCATAGCATAAGATATCATCCAAACTGTTTGTATGACAATAAATGAAAGACAACTAAAACTTCCAGTCGTTTGCTTCGAGGTATGAATATAAACACAGCAATGCAAGAGCTCGAGATTTTTTTAAAATTAAGACATATATTATTCAGAACTAATGGCATGGGGAATCCCGCAGATTTGCCATCAGAACAGGAAATGCATGTATGTTGTAAATGCTTCTTGGTGGAAAATTATCCTTTTTCATTTTAAAGCAAGATAGTCATCTGAAAGTTATAGAAAAGTAAAGCAAAGTTTGTGTGGTCTCCTTGAATAATGGAATTTAAAATGGGAAACTTTCTAGAATGCGCCTAGATAATAGATATTCGGACTGTCAAACTTTTACAATATTCTTTAACCTACAACTTGTTAGGGCTCATTTTGAAGCTTATGGAGTAAATAAAGTTTCCACCGGCTTAGTTTCGTGAAAAATCGGAAACTTCGTTTTTCCTCATGGAGATAACACAGGGATGGCGGCCATTTTGAATTCCAAATATCGGTAAATGTTGGGTAATTTGTTTCTGTAGTACCAAAATTTGCACGGTGACCCCGATTTTTATTCTTGATTTTGAAAGAGGATGGTTTAAAGTTTGCTTGTTGAAAGTTTGACCAAAAGTTTGAAGTTTTTCATTTTCAAGGCGCGAGCTACCTTATCGTCGAATCATTACCCATATGCGGTTGCGCAGTGTAATGTATGAATGTAGGTCCACTTCGATCCCATGAGACCTAATCTGCTCGTTGATGTTTGTGTAGGAGAAAGAGCTCACCTCTTCGCTAGTCATTTTTTAAAATACTTTCAGGCGCAAACACTGCTAGTTTCTTTTACCAGAAGGGATGTCTGAAAATAGGAAATAGAGACCAGCTTTTCTTCTTCGGTCGGTAAAACAGGACAACCATTTTTTTTTAAATGCTGTTATTGGGCATGGCGGGAAAGAAAGCAATTCAGTCTCAACTTTCATTATTAGAATCTTTATCACACAAATCCTTGTTGCATCAATAAATTACAATTCCTTCCCTTATGGAAACAGTTTGTATCCATAACTTGCACGAAATTGGCTACTGAACAATTTGCTCCGGGCACCCAATCTGTAACGCCATGGACCACGGTGGTTGTATTTCTCAGATTTCACAGTATCTTACCTCAGCATGGAGATAGACACAAGTGCTTTGGTTCTAGTGAGGTTTTTGTCACCATATTTCCGATTCAGTCGATAATTCAAGAAGCGCAAAAAGGGCGTTGGAGTCACGTGTCACGCTGATAATGCGTTAAAGGGTGTTCACTCGACTTACAAGTCCCGATACTGTATGCCGCACATCTCCCCACAGCGTTATAATCAAGTTTAAAAGTTACAAAATGTTTACAGAAAGTTCAAAAATAACCTCACTGTAAAGCCATGTTATACAAAGCGAGTCCTCTAGGATCAAGCTCTATGAAAAACGTGTGTGATTGAACTATAACTAGACACTTGCTCCACTACTTGATCAAATAAAAAAGATGTCAAATTTTTTACTGGCACGTAAATGTCATATCCGCTGCGGCTTTTCCCAATTTATAACATACACTATAAAGCAATTTCTAAACAACTAAAAGCACTCCGCTTTCCGTAAACAATAACTAAGTTTTTCCATTTTCATGTACACTTTTTTTGGAAGAGATTAGCGAGGAGACCCCTTCTTTTTGATCCGCGCCAACTGGAAGATATGAAACTTATCCTCAATGCAAGATCTACAAAAGATAGTAATCGGTTTCTACTGACGGTGGCATACGGCCGTGCGTCGGAAATAAACCACAAGAAACTTTGAGATGAACAGTTTATTTTTTGACCGTTCACCCGTTCAGCCATAACTCCTCTCAAGGTTATATCCTTCCACCTGAAAGTGAAATATTTCGCGTGCTACTCTGTAAATTTCCAGATCGTAGTACAGGGCTGTCCTCACATCCGGGTCCATTCTCAGTTGCTCGACCATTTTGCGGGTTTGAACGACGTCGCTCTGGAACACTTCGTGTGGCTGAGCGCATTTAGCGTAAAAGGGCAGCTGATACACGTGCTCAAAGAACTGAAAAGATAGGTCATATTTTTCGGTGAGGCCAATGACTGAGAACCAGGATTTGAGGTTCACCAGAATGTACTGCAGAATTTCTTGTCGTTGGCTTTCGCTCACGAGTTGATTTAGGAGATTTCGATTTTCAAGCCAAGCGAAGTTACTCTCATGGTGTGTCGCGTTTAGAGATCCATAGAGCAGTTGTGAATACTTCGACTTATTCGCCAAAAACTCTGGATTGAGTAGTAACTGGTCGAAGGTTAAACTTCCCTGATAAAGGGCCCACTCTTTTATCGTCATCTCGTCCGCCCGCTTGAACTTACAAATGTGAGGTTTGTGCTCGCGACCACGGCACATGAGATAGGAAGCTACGACTCGGTCGTACGGATTTCGAAACATTGTGAAGTAAGAGCACGGTTTGCTGATGTAGTCGCAGACACCTATTGCCATGTCACCCCAATACATGTCGTTGTTGTGCAACATCTGGCTCGAATTCAGCAACTCGCTGTACGAACTCTTTAATTCGTCGGAGATGGCGCTATACAGACTGATGGGTGTAGTTTTATTCCACGGCCGCCGAAGGTGGTTCAAGCATTGTCGCATGGCGGCGCCCCCGGCTTTGGTGTTATGTACAAACACGATGACGCCGCTTCTGTAGTAATCATTCGGGGGCCACTTGTGACCGTCAGTGACTCTTTTACGCATGAAGAAATTTGGCAATGTGTTGCGTTTTACTATCCAAGGCACGTCCTTTTTCCATGGAAGATCCTGCGGACTGCTGATAATGAAGATGAAAAATAAACACAGCAATCAGATATGTATGGAAAGCCGTTCGGACTCACCGACAACAACGCTCAAACAAATCAAAATTACAAGCAATCACTCTACCGGCGCCAACTCACATCCACGCCTGACGAAATAAACTGGCGATTTTAACAAATTTTCTCCCGGTACCGACTTGTGAGATTTACTCTGCCCAAAGAACCTACCTACCTACTTGCCAACCAACTTACGTATCTACCGGGCCTATGAACTTCCCTTTGCACCTACCTACCCACTACCAACCTAAGGGACTGGTCAGGAGAGCTATTTTTATGAGCTGTAGCCAAATCTGATGGCACGTACAGTGACTGAGAGGACCTTTTCGTTTATCGTTGAAACCATAAAACACCTGCTATTTATGACAAAAACTACTTTTTGTTAACTGTTATTTTACTCATGTAAAAACACCTTTTATTTGAAAATAAACCTGTGATTGCATCAATGAGAACGAAAATATTTTGTCATTTTTGTCTTTCTAAAATATGTCACTATGAATGTATTGTGAAATATTAGTGTATGTTGCTTTCTTATACTTAATTATCATATAGAAAACAGAAAAGCGTATAGATTTTGTAATGCTTTTCAGATGAAGTGCAGATTTCATAATGATTAGTACACTTTGCACAACAAACTTTCAATTCGCACATCCAGATATATCTCTGATAATTAAGATTATGCGTCCGAAGGGCGCGCCGAAAACTGTAACTGAATGATTCTATTTGTAGGTGGCATGATGCTTTTTAGGCAAGTATAAGCCCGTGTTGTAATTACGATTCGCGATTCGGAATCCATGTGGCTCGGTTATTCAGTTTACAGGATACTAATGAAATACTTTGAAAACACAACACATTTGCAATTTCAAACGCTACTGCACCTTTCACGGTCATAACATACGACGAAGATAAATCGTACAAATTATTTTACGTTCACTTCCGGTTCTATGACCTCTGAACTCTCAGATGAACACAACTTTTTGCAGATGTGACATCCGATGAACACGAGGACAGGGTTGAAAGGTTTCTTTCGCGTCTGAGGTCACCCGCCTAAATCATATTAAATATTAGCCACAAATATTAACCACATGTTTTACATATGTCTAATCCCGACAATTATTAGCATACTCTCCACATGTTGATTTTAATATTTTGAAGAGTTGTAATCACGTGGTATTTTTGAATGTCGTCAAATGGTTCAGCTCTCCAACGAAGGATGAGATTGATGGTCGGACACGGTACATGCGAACGCACTACTTTATAGCGGGCGGAATTCACATACAAGAAGGCTGATTTTAATTCTATTCTTCAGATATTTGTAAGCTAAAATTATGCCGATGCGTGCTAACTATCAATGATATGCAGCGTTGACAAAAATTAAAAGAGAGAAACAAAATCAAAATACGGTATCGTTGGCTTACCTCCTGGAATCGTCATTGACTTTGGAGAGTTTCGAGTGAATGATGGAGAAAAACGTGACGTAGGTGAAAAAGGCTAACGCCACCGACATAATGAGAATAATTGCTTTACATGAATTTGCCAACGTGTACATTGGCAACGTCCGAATGTGAAAATATTGCTCCATCATCGTCCTAGCGCTACCACAGCTGCGGTGACAGAGCTCGGAAACAAGATGGCGGCGTCTGCAGCAGACAACTCTTCGTAGCGACGAGGTTAGCCGATGGCACACATGCCGCAGATTCATGGGGCGGCCGATATAACCGATGACGTATAGATGGAGGAACTCTAGAGGCCGAGAAACTCGTGGATTAACCCCAATAGGGTGTGACTGTTTCCACCTTAATTTTTCACAAGCAGTGTTTTGTACAACGTTTACGGCTGACCTGCGCTGATAACAGTTTAGTAATAAATTTATTTGGCTGACGTGATTGTTTCTCCCGCACCAGCTGCGACCCCCATGTTACCATGGAGTGGCACAGGTTGCACGGATCTGTGGCATACTGAAGAGAGGTTGCAATTAGGGCGCCGTAAATGTAGAAAAAAATCAATATTTTATGATCTCTCTCATTATGTGTCTATTTTAGGCGAAAATCATAGCCAGTAGAACATAAATCCAATTTTCCTGGCTTTTTTTATATTTTAACTTGAGGCATTAGAAAATGTACATTGAACAGAGTTTTAAGAGAAAAATCTCATTGAAATTTAATTAAAGTCATCCATAGTTTGAGAAATTTACACAATGTTGATGTCATGCCAGCAGCTGCATCGTAATTAGGTGACGATCGATGAAAATAGGCATATATAGGCCTAGGCTTGCAGCAGTAAGGTATGGAAGAATACGATAGAACGGCATTCTTATAGAACCTAAATGACGCGTTGAGGCATTGTGTATGAAACTAATTACATATTACGTTATTTGTGCTTAATTTAAAAAAAATCTTAAAATTAAAATTATTTAGTAAATGGTGTGAGAGAAACGTCAGAAGCAGATAGAAACATGGCGTAACCTTGATAATCTCAGTTAAAGGGATACAGTCGTCGGAACTGTGCTCAAAGGTCGTATGGGACCCATGCGACCGATGTAAACACTGTATCCAACGTACCATGGTGATTGATGAAAGTTAAAACATGTCTGTCATAACCTGCATCGTATAATTTAAATGTTGCAGCTATGATGATGAGGTGCATCTAGATATTGTGCACGAAATACATTGTTTGTAAACAAAAAAACTCGCACAGGCGCAGTTCCGATGACAGTTTTCCTTTAACTTTGAACCATAGACGGAATAAGGGCTACTGTCTATGCTTCAACGTGCATGGTGGCATATCGCATGCGAACATTTTCCAAAATCGACCACTTCTTTCACGTCGAAAACTGTGGCTATAAAGTACATTGGTTTATGTGGCTAACGCACAGCGTAAGGTTGCTTAATATTTCCAATATGTTACCAACGTGGGAGAAAAACAATCGATAGATAACTCTGCCTAAATAAGGTAATGTAATTTTCACGTGCCCCTTAATTTACCCATTTCAGACAAATATCCATACTATGGCCTAAAATGACTTCCCTTTTTCAGCTTTATCTACTTATTAAAAACTCACAAATATTCGAAATATTCGAAATGGTTACATTCCCTTCACTTGTTCGAGTGACTCGTTTTGGACTGTCCAAAGTGTGAGACCTACAACTTTATTCACAATCCCTCGGAATAATAAATACATTTACACTTGTTCAGTCCGTCACGGTGAGGGAGTCAATTTATTCATGTGCTTGCCACCTATAGTTTTGTCCTAAAGAAGCGAATCTCTTGCAGATTCAGTGAGGGGTATGGTAACTGTGATGAGTGTGTGTATGACGTTGTTTGCAAAAACTCCGTGAAGGCACCACATGCATACTCAGAAAAGATAGGAGACACTATGAGACATGAGCTTGAACATGTGCACAAGGTAAACTGCCCAAGTTCACCTCAAAGTGCAGGGTTGCCCCTACGATTCTACGTTCCGATCCCCTCTTTGCGGAACCCCAAACTTCTCATCTGGCAACCTGGCACCTTGACCTTACATCGACATCCAGATTACCTCCTTCACAGTAATACTTCAAAAATTTTGCAGATATCCTCTTGGCTTCCCACAAGTCACTAGTCATCATTATAAATACAGCAGTACATAGTCACTTCATCGGCAAGTTTAGTGAGCATGCGCAAGTTCATATAATATATATATATATATATATATATATATATATATATATATATATATATATATATATATATATATATATATATATATATATACAATCAAAAAGACTTTTGGGCAAAATGTATACGATTTGGAGGGAAAGTAAAAACTGTTCGCAACAGCCCTTTCGCCGCGATTTCAAAAATCTTCCCCTAACACCCACAATTTCCCACTCTCCCCTCCACTCTATCAAACTCGCTGAGTGCCCTCTATTTCAGGCTCGTACAGAATTCTTTTCACTTTTTGGCCGAAAAGCCTTGTTCATAATGAATTTTCAATGGTGACAAGATGATGAAGCGTTGGTTTACCTCAGACGAACCCGGATCTGATGATGTCTGCCCGTTGTTTGTCCGCCCACTGTTAAAAAACACAAACACAAACTTTTCTCCGGCCAACTGACACGAAAGAGATGCTTTCTTTCCCTCCCACCTATAGAAATAAATAAATGCCCTCCCACCATCGAATCACATGCAAATACATTTTCACAAAAACAGTTTCATTGACAGTCCACTTGGTCTGTTGTGCAATGCAATGCAAAGCTTCAGTAGTAAAGTCACGGTTTTAGACTCGAAAGAGTTCACCTCCTCACCGCGTGCGGCGCACTTTACCATGATCATCATGCATGAGCGGAGCGACAAGGTCTCGAAGGCGAGACAAGTTTACCTCAACAGATGAAGGTGAAGGCTTAGACATATCACGCAGGCGCAGTGCGATGTCCGTGCACCAATCGCAAGTGACGTAAGCAAAATTGTAACTGCAGAATCCGCCCTTTCAATAATTGACCTGCGTTCAAAGTCAGGGATGGACACTGTACTCTTCGGCGCCGATTACCATGACAGTTTCGATCCTCGCCAGTACCTGTTGATGAAAGAGAAATATTTTGATTCAGACAAAAACTTCCATAAGAATTTACACAATTCATGTGAAAAGGGTAAGTGTTCTGCGTTAACTTAGCTTTGGACTATTTGTGTACGGATTTCAGCGGTCTCGAAATTGCACGGGCACCTGCTAGGCCTTATAAAAAATACGTGCAGCTAGTCTACATGCAAACTAAATCATCAACATTAGACCACAATTTGCCAGAGGTGACATTTATGGTCGTGTGAAGATAAGAATGGACAGTGAAATTGATCTAAATGTTATCACACTTGTGTAATTGGTTTGTGAAGTTGTTTCAAAACTTGCCTTAGAAGTTGCACTGACTTGTTATAATTGCGGTGAAAATCAAAGAGCTTTTATGGACCCCTAATAAACACACACCATGGGAGTACACTTTGCGGTGCACTTCACCACAGTCCCTCTAGAGGGACTGTGACTTCACATATGCAGAATCATATTACATTCCTTACCGCCACCCTGAGTGTCACAGCCAAGTCAGTGTAATTTATTATTCATGTTTTGAAAATAGCTTCGATAGGTTAAGGCAACCTTTATTGGAGAAAAAAATGATTGAGTCGCGCGCGCGATACAGGGATCGGGATATGCCAACGTAACACGGTTTATGGAGGGATCGTGATGGTGGCACATCAAGCTTGAGGGGAATTCTTGTTTCCACCTGTAACTCCTTGTAATATTAATACTCTGTGCAAGAATTCGCACTAGGGGAATTTATTTTAATTTCTTGTGCGTCATCAAGGGGAATAAGAAACCTTTGGATACACGCTCTGTACCTTTGATTCAAAAAATCCCTTTCATTTACATTTCTCACCAAAAATCGTCCATTCAGAATAATACTCAAAACTAATTGGAGAGAGGACCGTTGCAAGATCGTGTACACTCTAAAATAGGAGACGTTCAAAATATATCCCATAAACGCCCATGTGACTAAAATAAACCAATCACCGTGTCGATAAAGTCATGCGGAACACCGCCGCCAACGTTGAGACGTACGTCTGTGGTCTGACACATGCGCATATCGCGACTATTCGACTCCGCCTATCGAGGAAAACAACAGAGTCGCAGCAACAGAATCATGGAACTTGAACATCGTAAAGTTCATGCCATGGACGGAAGACACTTTCACATGGTCTTCTAGACGTTTTTCAGCTGAGGACTGACAATTGATGTAACCATCGGATGGCCAGTCATTTCATGTCTTCGTTCACGGTTCGATATAACGCCGGGAAAACGGACCTGTACGCAGGGCTATACGGCTGCAATACTAGTCACGACCTGCGATCAACAATGCTTCCCGTTTTCAAAACCGCGCATCGCTGCGCACCTATCCGTGGGACCCAAGTGTTAGGCATCATTAGAAAGCTGGTTTTCTGCCCCTTTGAATGATATAAGAAATAACTAAGTAAGCTAGAACTACGATCGTAAAACGCCCGCAAAAATGAGTCGACTGTCAACGTTAAAATCGCGGGAAAGTGTGATGCATGATGGCGATTTGCGTATTTCAATGACTAACTTCAAAATGACGTAACGAGAAGAATCTCGCACGTACTACCCTCCAAAACTGCCATTTTAAAGTGTAGACCATTTTGGAGATATTTTCATTCGAAAGACACCGAATATCTGTCAACTGGGTTAAAAAACCCGCCGAAAGTTGCCAATGGGTTCGTTCCCGCAAAATCGTACGTTCACTTCCGCATTGACAAATTTAAATATTCATGAGAATTCCCTTCTGCCATTGGCCAATACAAAAGGTCATGACTTCAGCAAATGTCTCCTATTTTAGAGTGTACACGAACTGGTTGCAAGATATGTAAGCTAATGGGTAAACAAACCTTTAATTAAAAGCTCAGAAGGTGTTACATAACCGTATTTGACGATAGGTCTGTGCGGTCGATCGAAGCAAGGGACCATGATCGAAGGAGCCAGTAGTGTATGGGTACGCGGCCATCTTCGACCCGACCCATTTAGGCCTGGCTTTGGCGGATAACCCATGCACAAATGAACTTATCAGTGTAGAGGTTCAGATGCGTTAGGGCAAATTGACACTGACCCCACGTGAGCAACTTTGACTTCAGTGCGGTTGAAGATCCTTTAGCCTTTGTAAACATACACCCATTGTAGGTGTTTACGTCATAAACAAAGGCACATAGCCATGCTCGGGGAACAGACAAAGAGAAAAATTTTGTCCCCATTGTCACTATATTCAGGATAGTGAGTGGTGGAACATTTGAGATCGGGTGGGGCGGGGGGGTCTAGAAGATAGACTTGGGAGCATTAATCTTTTCTCCTGGCTTCACTCGGAATTATTTTTCTTTAAGTGCTGTAATTTTTCCCACCAAATTTTTACGTGCAACATTTTACCAATTTTTATGAATTTTTCTGTAATATTTTCGATAATTTTGTACCAAATGGGCATCAGATTATATTGGCTACAGCTTTTTATTAAAATTTTGGCAAAAAATCTGAAAAATACTGACTGGGGTATATTTATAAAGCGGTCGAAAGTTGACTTTGGCGCTCAAAGGATTAACTGTGCCAATTCTGTCAACATTTCTGTTACTTTTCCTAACAGAGGATTTTTTTCGCGCGCGCACGCACCAATATTCCATGTCCTTTTTGCTGACATGCTTTTCCTAAAATGACATAACAAAGCAAATTGGGAGAGTGTCACAAAGTGGTCATGTAACTGCAGGCATACAGGAAGGTGGAAAGTTGAAAAGTGAATAGAAGCAACTTTGCAACATGGCCATTGCAAACAATATTAAATATACAAGTCTTACCTGTGTCGTGTTTTTTATGCCTATTACTTAATCCTCGCTATCTCTGTATTTATTATTTCAAAGGAAACAGTCCGTATCCTTCCTGACCCCCTTCATTAATGTGTTCTACTGATCACCAACGCGGAGGCTTATCGCCCTGACCAAATAACTCTTTGTGCTCATAAGGTAGTATACGGAACTGCCAACGTTATTTGGTCAGGGCGATAAGACACCCCCTCCCGCGTCACTGGTCGGTAGGATATAATACTCATGACGGGATTAGATAGATAGATAAACACAATATAGATAGATAGATAGATAGATAGATAGATAGATAGATAGATAGATAGATAGATAGATAGATAGATAGATGGATGGATGGATAGATGGATGGATGGATAGATGGATAGACAAAGATAGATAGATAGATGGATGGATATACTAATTAATCCTAAGCCTGTTTTTTTTTTTCGTTTCCCTCTCTTCCCTAACTGGTCAACGCTCATCATTCCCTACTGCTAACATTTTTCTTATCTCCCGTTACTTTCTTCATCACACGCTATTTTCGCTGTTTTGTCTGCATGCGTTTCGTTTCCTCTCTTCTCTCTCTCTCTCTTCTCTCTCTCTCTCTCTCTCGTCTCTCATCTCTCGCTCTCTCTCCTCTCTCTCTCTCTCTCTCTCTCTCTCTCTCTCTCTCTCTCTCTCTCTCTCTCTCTCTCTCTCTTCACAGGTCTGGTCAGCGATGACAGCAGGGTGCTGGAGCTCGGGGGAGGTCCCTGCATTCACCGTCTGATCTCTCTCACCAGGAAAGCCAGCGAAATCATCAGTTCCGAGTACACCGAGGCCTGCCGAAGAGAGATTCGGAAATGGGTCGAAAACGATCCGAGTGCGTACGATTGGTCACAACATTTCCAATGTGTTGCTGAATTGCAGGGCAACAGGTATGTGTCTCTCGCACACTGATTTATTTCAGAATAGTCACATCTCCTCAAAGACACTTAGATGTGAGTGACATTTAATTTGCAAATAAACCACACACAAAAAATAATCAATTTTGCAAAAAGAAATCACTTTTGCAATTTTTTCACAAGAAAAGGTGACAAGACTTTTGTCATGTGCAAAAAAAATTATATGTGCAGGCCGCCGCCGCCTTTGCGGTCCGAACATATAATTTATTTTTGGTGTGGGGGACTTAAAATCATTATGAGTAGTGCGGGGATTGTTTAATTTTTTTGAAATCGTTTGAGGAGTATTTGAAAATCAGAGAAAATTTTCTAGATTCTAATCCCTCCTCCAGGGTGTTTTTGAACGCAGCCTTAGATAGTTAGAGGATGATCTATCTGACGACCTTGAACGCAGAATTAATCAGTATCGCTTACGTTCTGTCCTAACCATGTCCATCAGATAGACCATTGTCCTTCCTGGGACTTCCATTATCCCAAAACTTTACAACCGCTGCAAGTGCCGAAGGTTGTGAAAAGCATAGACAGCGAGTAGCAAAGCGAACACAAGGCAGTTGTACCGTTACTATAATATTATACGGTGTTGAACATCACGCCAGTTTGGAGCCGAGCCGACTGTGGCCTCTTTTACGGAAAAAGTTACCCGTCTGTTGACAAACAGAGAACTTGTATAAATGGCAAAACGATGTTCATTCAACGTACAAGATCGGTGTTTCTATTAAGACACATCATAAGTTATGTAAAGAAAGCAATAATAATAATAATAATAATAATAATAATAATAATAATAATATTTTATTACTTGCTTGCTTGTAAATATAGGATTTACATCACATTTGTGGCAATAAAAGTGTAATACAAAAATAAGTTCAAAATTTTCTCCAACCAATGAAGATAAAGCACAACATATAATAATAGTCTAATAATAAATATAACTAGGTATTTCTTTGTTTATATAAAGTAAAAATATAATCTGCAAGTTGTTCATTAAAAGATAACTCTTGTTTTTTAGAAGAGAAATAAGCTGATTTTCAGTTGTATCATTTGGGAAATTAATTTTACTGAAAAAATTCATTATTTGGACTTTTTATTTCTGACAGACTAATAAAAGTGTATTTCATCTTCAATACTGTTAGTCTTACACTGATTGCAGTATCTTTTAATATAAGTTGCATCAACCCAGTTTGCAGTAATAAGCCACTTTTGTCATTACCTCGAAAGAGTACATTGTATAGTCTTTTACTTAGTAACTGGTTTGACTTCTCAAACTGTAAAGTTGATGATTTCACTCAATAACATGTCTCACAATCACAGGGAGTCATGGAGAGATCTTGAAGAGGAACTTCGTGGGAAAATGCATGACGTCATACCATGCGACGTCTTGAAGGAGAATCCCATTGCGCCGAAGCAATACGCACCGTTTGACGTCATAATTGTGGCCAGCTGCCTTGAGATGGCCTGTGCGGATCGAGCGTCCTACGAGCGGAGTGTTCGAGCGCTCAACTCGATGCTTGGAAACGGCGGAGTGGTCGTCCACTGGGGAAGAATAGGTGGATGTTACTACTCGGTAGGCGACAAGAAATTCTTTGCGATGACCGTCGATGAAGATTTCGTACAATCAGCCTACAAGAAAGCTGGCTTTGAAGTAGTTGAAAAAGTGATCGTTACAGACGATGTTGATGATAATAAAAATGTAGCTGATGCCAGCAGTTTTATGTATCTATTAGCTAAAAAAATCAATTGATGAAATTCCTCGTCTAAGGTCCTTTGTTGAAGTTTATATATAGGTAAAATAAACTATACTTTTAGTCTCTCTCTCTCTCTCTCTCTCTCTCTCTCTCTCTCTCTCTCTCTCTCTCTCTCTCTCTCTCTTATTCGTAAGTATCGTATATTTTTGAAATTTTATACCTCTTCAAAATTTTCGTGGCCGCCCCAATATTTATTTTACTGCAATGCAAATTGTGTTGTTGAGAACAGGCCATATGTCAGTGTTACATGGGCAGGCCATTTTTCAGCTTTATCTACAAATTGACGACCTGAAATTAGTTTCAAATCAGGATAAAGGGCCACGTAAATTCTCAATGTCAACAAGAATTAATGCCAGCAGCATGCAGGGATTGAGGACTGTCCCTTTAAAATGATAGCCACAGCCCATATCAATGAAGCCATCAACTTCAATTCTGCCGGCGCTGAGTGTTTGCCGTCGAGTACCAAATTATTACTTACCTGCGGTAGCTCTGATAACTGGGGAGACAGACCGCATAGAATTGCCAAACGCAAGAAACGTTACGTTTCAACTCTACGACTCTATATTCCATGGAGTATTTAGAGCATTTACACTTTGTTGCGACAGGATAGTTTACGTTTCAAACTAAACGGAGTGACCGGCAACGTTTGTTTACGGGCAAGGCGTAGAGTAAAGTCGATGCCAGCATTTGTTGTGAAATTTGATTTGAAATTAAAGATAAGTCAGGGGTAAACCATTTGACAATAGGAGGGGGAAACTGGATGATTTAGATCCATTAGAATGCTTGAACTTAGGCTGCATTCAAAAACACCTCTGGAAGGGGCGGGAGAATTGATGGGGTATTTGAAAATATCAAGGTTATTTTTTGGGGGTATTTGATGGAATTGGACCTTTACGGGAGAGATTCAAAACGAAACTGTCTCTGATTGATACGAAATGTGTGTTAGATTGCCTATTAAATAAAAAGTAAATAAATTAATTAAATAAATTGTACGGGAAAATACGCATTCTCTGACGTGTATTTATTGTCAGGCGCTTTAAATAAAATTCTTCGTTTGCCGTCCGCGTGCTGGTAGGTTTTCACAGAAAATTAAGAAAACAAACACAATGTTAACACTATTACAAATGAAAATATTATTTTTCTAAAAGAAACTAAGCAAAAATAAGCTATATGTTAATACACTTGTGTTTTTTGTTTTTTGTCTGTCATTGTTTTTTTCCCCGGCTGGCTGGTAGGTTTTCAAAAATCAAGTAGGGCAAACAAAGAATTTCCTTGAAATGGCCTTAAAGAACACAATACACAAACATACAAGAACTGTCTCACAGGCATAGACATCAACTCAGATAACATGAGACTGCTCCAGCCTCTTTGTTCTCTGTTTCAACAGAAACACTAATTTGTTTTAAAAGAGCAGTACAAAGATTACAGTGAGCTACTTGTCCAAATCATGACAACTTTTCCCCACACAGACTTAGACGTAGTGGCTGTGACCAATCTGGCTAAATTGGTCATAGCCACCACGTCTATTAAAATTCATGAGTTTACTTTTCTTGTTTACGTACATACTTATATCAGATGGAAATCTGAGGATTTGCGATTACATCAGGTTGACAACCCCCACACAAGAGCAATGAATTAAAATTACTCTTTACAAAGCATGCGGACAAATTTGTTGGTTCCACACATGTCACTTACTCTTTACAAAGCATGACAAATTAGTTGGTTCCACACATGTCACTACAAATACAACACTAACGTTCATTGGAAAGGGACAATTTGAAGCCGCCTATTAAAGCTCGTGCCCGTGTGCAGTGGGTTCCCAGACACTTCGCACCAAAACCACTTCGCACCATACCATCTCGTCCCATACCATTTCGCACCAAAACCACTTCGCACCAAAACAACCTCGTACCAAACCCACCTCGCCCCAAAAGTCATGTCCCCAAACCACTTTGCCCTAAACGTATCGCTAACTGGTAAAGCTGAAAATAACCACCTTTCTGTCATCCTGGGACTGAAATCTTGAAAGTGTACGCATTTCGCGAAATTGACATCGTGCAATTCCGCGCAAGGCACCTGAGTTGTAGCATTTGCGTGTTTCTATTTTCTTATTCTATCGTTTATGGTTTCATGCAACAATAAATGGTTCGTGGTAGCCAAAATGTCCTAACACATTAATGCTTCCAAGTTGTAGGTAAAAACAACCTTATGATACGTCGTAACATCGTTGTTTCAGGACGAGTTGACGGTACTATACTTTGGGAGAAGCGTTTTTAGTACGATGTGGTACTTGGGGCGAAGTGGGGTTGGGCGAAGTAGTACTTGGGACGAGGTGGTTTTGGTACAAATGGTTTTGGGACGAAGTTGTGTGGGGCGAACTGGTTTTGGTGCGAAGTGTCTGGACCCCGTGCAGTGATATGTTCGTCGGTATAAACGCTGTGAATGAAACATCCTTCAAACAAGGAAACAAAACATGTCGCGTGCCCAAAGAATCGCGATAAACCAGCTTGCAAACAGTAGACAAATTACCATAAAAACCCTTCGACAAGGGTCGGGTTTTCGTCTTTGTCAACACAAAAGATTACGTACACAAATGCGAAAGGCAATTACGCAACACTAAGTATTATACACAACTAGCCAGTGACGACACAGAACAAACAGTAAACAAAGTACACGAACTATCAAACAAAATGTACGAGTACAAACACATCGATCATGATACTTGTAAGTATCTTGATCCAGAAAACATAGATCCGTACCCCGCAGTGGTACTTATTGCCTAAAAATTCACAAACCTCGGCAAAAATCTAAAAGACACACCAATCAAACAAAATTTACTGAAGTAAAGAAACATAGAACAAACAAACTGAACCACCTAACGGACTCACAACGAGACCCAAACATTAATATACTTGCCTCGCTACTCGAAGAGCAAGACCACTAAAATGCATTAAAATAATTTTTCACAAACACAAACTAAGGAAAGAATCTACACTGCGACTGATGAGAAACCACACTCGGGTTTCGAAACGCAAGCGTCAAAGGGCCACTCTATCAACTTTGTAACACAATAGGTCCGGCTGCGTCTCGCCATAAGCTTTCCCCACACAAACAATACATTACCGTATACACTAATCCAAACTTCCCTACAAATATCCGAGGCGAAACAAACATTTTTATTAACACAAACAATCGGATTAGAATGTAGGAACACATTTTTGAAACGAATCAAACACAAACTCGACACAAAAACATTTTGGATAGTTAGGTGGGGAGCCTCTTTCACACTTTTTACATCCTTCTTCAACTGCAACTATTTTCTTCACCTCACCCTTTGTCCACCAGTAACAGTCATCGAGGGCCTCAACTTTTTCACCTACTGAGAACGCGTAATGAGCCATGTTTTCTGTGTTTTCCGGTGTTTGGCTTAATTGCTAACGAAACTTTTAATGTTAATTGTTTTCCAAGTCAACTATCCAAGCATTTTAAGAGGGGTGATCAAAAAGGCCAGAAGAGCCAATTTTGACCAACCGGGTTCAAGAACCCGGGAAAGGTGTTAAAAGTGTGCGATAGATGTGTTTACGACATAAAACATTACGAACAGTAGGTTTAAGATAGGTATGAATAATCCAAACTGCCCAGTTTCTGTGTGGGGGAAAGTTGGAATGATGTCAATATTTATGATTTATGAAACAGTCCATTCGCATTAAGGTGCGGAATTGTGTTTTTATCGTTTTTAGAAAGTTTAGCTGGAAGTTTAGAAAGCTAAATTAGAATTGTCTAAATCTAAATCTAAACTTAGAAAGTTTAGCCAGAAACGATAATTATCGCTTTCTAAATAGCGTTCTAAATTTAGAAATTAGCTGAAGTTTATAGTCGGGCCTCGGGTGAAAACATTTTTCCAAGGATTATCGGATAAAAACGATAATTATTACTTTCTAAATAGCGTTCTAAGTTTAGAAATTAGCTGTAGTTTAGAAAGTCGGGCCTTGAGTGAAAAATTTGTTCGAGGATATATCGGATAAAAACGATAATTATCACTTTCTAAATAGCGTTCTAAGTTTAGAAATTAGCTGAAGTTTAAAAATCGGGCCTTGGGTGAAAAAAATTGTTCTAGGATATATCGGATAAAAACGATAATTATCACTTTCTAAATAGCGTTCAAAGTTTAGAAATTAGCTGAAGTTAGAAAGTCGAGCCTTGGGTGAAAAATTTCTTCCAAGGATATATCGGATAAAAACGATAATTATCACTTTCTAAATAGCGTTCTAAGTTTAGAAATTAGCTGAAGTTTAGAAAGTTGGGCCTTGGCTGAAAAAATTGTTCTAGGATATATCGGATAAAAACGATAATTATCACTTTCTAAATAGCGTTCTAAGTTTAGAAATTAGCTGTAGTTTAGAAAGTCGGGCCTTGAGTGAAAAAATTTGTTCGAGGATATATCGGATAAAACGATAATTATCACTTTCTAAATAGCGTTCTAAGTTTAGAAATTAGCTGAAGTTTAGAAAATCGGGCCTTGGGTGAAAAAAATTTGTTCGAGGATATGTCGGATAGAATCAGGAAAATACTGTATCAGTTTTGCCAAGCGGCAAATCCAAAGCTCAAATGTGATTTTTTCCATAAACCCGCGAGAAAAGCACCCCTTATTGAATTGACCATTTCAACGGGCAAGAATTGAATGTCATGAAGTAGAGAAATGTGGCTCTGAGTGAGCGATGACGAAAATTGTGAATGTTTATTCTTTGACCGTCAAAAACAAAGACTGTCAAATAGCCACCGCTAGTGTTAATGACAAATAAACCAGATGTGTGACGTGAAGACGAATGTAAATAATCAAGCATGACCAAGGTGTGTTCAGACACAGACAAGAAGAGGGTCAGATAGTTCCACGACAATCGTGTCCATTGTGGTGCAAATTAATGCTAATAGCCTTATCAATGCCTCATTAACATTAACTTGAAGCACAAATTGACGCGCGCGATCGTAATTGAACACACCTTGGTCATTAGAACTGTGGTAGTATTGTTCCATTTTTGGTTTAATGGACAAGCTCATTTGAGCTTTGGATTTTAAAACTTACTTCTGGGGAAACTGATAGTATTTTCCTGGTTTACAAGAAAACTCCTACATACTCACACTTTTTACTTTAATAAAAACACTTGGGAATATACAGATGACAACAGAAACGTTGTATCAGCCTTTTTTCCGACATATTCTTGGAAAAGTTTGCGGGACTTCATCTCACGCACTCCACATTTCACTGTGAGCACGCAGCCTGGAGATGGCAGCCTGGCCGGCAACACTTTTGATAGGGCCAATGCATTAATTTGGAGGTACTATCTCGTCGGTCTATTGGACAAGTCACATTTCAGCTTTGGCTTTTAGAACTTGCTTCTGGGGAAAACTGATAGTATTTTCCAGGTTCTACAAGACTGCTCCTACAAGCTCACACTTTTCCCCTTGAAACACTAGGGAATATACAGATGACAACAGAAATGGTGTACCAACGTTTTTATCCTTGGAAAATTTTTTCCACTGACTCCGACTTTCTAAACTACAGCTAATTTCTAAACTTAGAACGCTATTTAGAAAGCGATAATTATCGTTTTTATCCGATATATCAAGGAAAAATTGTTTTCACTTCAGGCCCCATTTTCTGAATGATTCAATCTCTTACTGTGAGCACGCAGCTGGAAGATGGCGGCCTGGCGGCAACACATTTGATAAGACCATTAGCATAAATTTGCATTAATCAGCACAAATGGACGCGATCGTTGTGGGCAAATCTCAACACACCTTGGCAACCACAGGGGCAACACGTTTATAAGGCCCTTAGCATTAATTTGCACCATTACTTAATCTGCACAAATGGACGCGATCAAGATAATCTCAACACACCTTGGTCATTTGAAATGTGGCAGTACATTATGTACATTCGTCTCCACGTCAAATATCTGGTTTATTTTTCATAACACGTAGTCTAGCCGGGTGGTTATTTGACAGACTTTGTTTTTGACGGACAAAACAAATATTTACAATTTCTCTTCACAAATTGTGTTTATGCTGACTCACTGTCATATTTCTCTACTTCGTAACATTCAACTTCTTGCCAAACGCAATGGTCAATTTTATAGGAAGTATGCTCTCTCGGGTCTATTGGCCAAGTCATATTTGAGCTTTGGATTTTAAAACTTACTTCTTGGGGAAACTAATAGTATTTTCCTGGTTCTACAAGACTACTACTACAAACTCACACATTTTCCCTTAAACACTGGGAAAACATTACAATAGAAATGCTGTACCATCGTTTTTATCCGACATATCCGGTGAGTTGTTTCTCAACGTAAAGTTCAACTTTCTAAACTACAGCTAATTTCTAAACTTAGAACGCTATTTAGAAAGTGATAATTATCGTTTTTATCCGATATATCCTTGGAAAAAAATTTCAACCTAAACCCGACTTTCTAAACTACAGCTATTTTCTAAACTTAGAAAGCTATTTAGAAAGTGATAATTATCGTTTTTATCCGATATATCCTTGGAAAAAAATTTTCAACCTAAGTCCCGACTTTCTAAACTTTCTAAACTTCAGCTATATTCTAAACTTAGAACGATATTTAGAAAGTGATAATTTCGTTTTTATCCGATATATCCTTGGGAAACTTTTTTCACTCCAAGCCCGACTTTCTAAACTACAGCTAATTTCTAAACTTAGAACGCTATTTAGAAAGTGATAATTACCGTTTTTATCCGATATATCCTCGGAAAAAATTTCAACCTAAGTCCCGACTTTCTAAACTTTCTAAACTTCAGCTATTTTCTAAACTTAGAACGCTATTTAGAAAGTGATAATTATCGTTTTTATCCGATATATCCTTGGGAAACTTTTTTCACTCTAAGCCCGACTTTCTAAACTACAGCTAATTTCTAAACTTAGAACGCTATTTAGAAAGTGATAATTATCGTTTTTATCCGATATATCCTTGGAAACTTTTTTCACTCCAAGCCCGACTTTCTAAACTACAGCTAATTTCTAAACTTAGAACGCTATTTAGAAAGTGATAATTATCGTTTTTATCCGATATATCCTTGGGAAACTTTTTTCACTCCAAGCCCGACTTTCTAAACTACAGCTAATTTCTAAACTTAGAACGCTATTTAGAAAGTGATAATTATCGTTTTTATCCGATATATCCTTGGAAAAATATTTTCAACCTAAGTCCCGACTTTCTAAACTTCAGCTAAACTTCAGCTATTTTCTAAACTTAAAACGATATTTAGAAAGTGATAATTATCGTTTTTATCCGATATATCGTTGGAAAAAAATTTCAACCTAAGGCCCGACTTTCTAAACTTCAGCTAAACTTCAGCTAATTTCTAAACTTAGAACGATATTTAGAAAGTGATAATTATCGTTTTTATCCGATATATCCTTGGGAAAAAATTCAACCTAAGGCCCGACTTTCTAAACTACAGCTAATTTCTAAACTTAGAACGCTATTTAGAAAGTGATAATTATCGTTTTTATCCGATATATCCTTGGAAAAAAATTTTCAACTTAAGTCCCGACTTTCTAAACTTTCTAAACTTCAGCTATTTTCTAAACTTAGAACGCTATTTAGAAAGTGATAATTATCGTTTTTATCCGATATATCCTTGGAAAAAAATTTCAACCTAAGGCCCGACTTTCTAAACTTTCTAAACTTCAGCTATTTTCTAAACTTAGAACGCTATTTAGAAAGTGATAATTATCGTTTTTATCCGATATATCCTTGGGAAACTTTTTTCACTCCAAGCCCGACTTTCTAAACTACAGCTAATTTCTAAACTTAGAACGCTATTTAGAAAGTGATAATTATCGTTTTTATCCGATATATCCCTGGAAAAAAATTTCAACCTAAGCCCCGACTTTCTAAACTTCAGCTAAACTTCAGCTATTTTCTAAACTTAGAACGATATTTAGAAAGTGATAATTATCGTTTTTATCCGATATATCCTTGGAAAAAAATTTCAACCTAAGGCCCGACTTTCTAAACTTCAGCTAAACTTCAGCTAATTTCTAAACTTAGAACGCTATTTAGAAAGTGATAATGATCGTTTTTATCCGATATATCCTTGGGAAACGTTTACTTTTTTCACTCCAAGCCCGACTTTCTAAACTACAGCTAATTTCTAAACTTAGAACGCTATTTAGAAAGTGATAATTATCGTTTTTATCCGATATATCCTTGGGAAACTTTTTTCACTCCAAGCCCGACTTTCTAAACTACAGCTAATTTCTAAACTTAGAACGCTATTTAGAAAGTGATAATTATCGTTTTTATCCGATATATCCTTGGAAAATAATTTCAAACTAAGTCCCGACTTTCTAAACTTCAGCTAAACTTCAGCTATTTTCTAAACTTAAAACGATATTTAGAAAGTGATAATTATCGTTTTTATTCGATATATCGTTGGAAAAAAAATTTCAACCTAAGGCCCGACTTTCTAAACTTCAGCTAAACTTCAGCTAATTTCTAAACTTAGAACGATATTTAGAAAGTGATAATTATCGTTTTTATCCGATATATCCTTGGGAAAAAATTCAACCTAAGGCCCGACTTTCTAAACTACAGCTAATTTCTAAACTTAGAACGCTATTTAGAAAGTGATAATTATCGTTTTTATCCGATATATCCTTGGAAAAAAATTTTCAACTTAAGTCCCGACTTTCTAAACTTTCTAAACTTCAGCTATTTCTAAACTTAGAAAGCTATTTAGAAAGTGATAATTATCGTTTTTATCCGATATATCCTTGAAAAAAAATTTCAACCTAAGGCCCGACTTTCTAAACTTCTAAACTTCAGCTATTTTCTAAACTTAGAACGCTATTTAGAAAGTGATAATTATCGTTTTTATCCGATATATCCTTGGGAAACTTTTTTCACTCCAAGCCCGACTTTCTAAACTACAGCTAATTTCTAAACTTAGAACGCTATTTAGAAAGTGATAATTATCGTTTTTATCCGATATATCCTTGGAAAAAAATTTCAACCTAAGTCCCGACTTTCTAAACTTCAGCTAAACTTCAGCTATTTTCTAACTTAGAACGATATTTAGAAAGTGATAATTGTGATAATTATCGTTTTTATCCGATATATCCTTGGAAAAAAATTTCAACCAAAGGCCCGACTTTCTAAACTTTCTAAACTACTGCTAATTTCTAAACTTAGAACGCTATTTAGAAAGTGATAATTATCGTTTTTTTTGCCGTGTTTATCGTTTTTAGCTAGTTTAGCCCCCATAGGGAATACATGTAGTTTAGAAATGGCTTTCAGGAAAAGACACAATTCCGCACCTAACTCGGTGACGGGCAGTGTACGGACATCGAATACGATCAGCGTTGCCACTCGTTCGAAAATCAACGTCTTTGGGGTCTGGGACGACTATTTTGTTTGGTTCTGTGGAGAGTAATGATTTAGATATGAGATATCAACTAATTGCAATAATGGGAAGGTAAATTTCCTGACAGGCAGTGACGAGCAGTGGTCGGACTTCGACGGGCAGTATGTGATTGGCCACTGGTGATGCATGTACGATCACACGATTAGCGTTGCTACTCGTTCGAAAATCAACGTTTTCGGATCTGGGCTATTAATTCGTTTGTTTTTTAATACAAAGGTAGTGGTCTTTGAAGTGATTACAGCAATTCGAAGGTTAATTTCCTGACGGGCAGTGACGAGCAGTAATTAATTGGATCCGTAGGAAATACTCGCAGCTACATTTGGGCATAACTCTATTCTATTTCAATCTGTTGTTTTGGAACTAAAACCGGCACTTTCTGGCGAAGTTTCCCGGTATTGCTTGAAGTGCAAGTCCCTAGATCAGAGGACAAACACCAGGGAGTGTTCGTCTCACTACAGTCAGTTCTTCTCCACGGTGAGCGGTCGCTGGGTTGCCAAACCTGCCAACTCAGAGATATATGGAGCTATTCAGTAATTTTCAATGGCGCTGAACACCTTGGCTACTCGACTTTTCAAGCCGTTACCCATTTTTGGCCGCTTTAGTCACACTTAGCTAGCTATTCGAGAGCTATCGGCTATTCTGTCCATTGGACAGTTGTATGAAAAATGTATCTTCTTTCCTTGAACTTTTTGAAGGATCTTTTGTTGAATCTTTAACAAATCTTTTAATTTTCTATTGCACATATTTACTCCGCCACACCAAAGATGTTTTAGACTGTCTCCCCCCCCCCCCCCGACTTTCTGGAGCATGATACATATTGCAATTCGTGCATTCAACTCGCTATTGACAAATTTATATCATAGTATGCAGGTATGCATTCAAGTAATCGAGACTAACATTTGTGAGTTATAGCAACGATTCACACAAGCCGCTAAACCCCCCACCCCTCCGAGCAAAATATCAGACATTCCTCAACGACGTAAATTTAAGGTGGTTGGAAAGGCTAGAGCGTCAGTTATAAACTTCAATAAAACTATTAAAATATAAAAGTAGTCAACATTCTCTGTGGAATAAAAAAAACTAGACATTTGGGCACAAAGGCATTGCAGAGTTATAGCCTGTTGAAACTTCTGAAAAACTGACCAAATAAGAAGAAGTTGGGGAGTTCTTAGTGTATTAACTATGGTAGAGGTCCCCTAGCTTTTAATAAAATGTTTGAAAAGGGAAAGTCATTATTTGCTGTTTTTCAGGAAAGTTTGACAAGGCGGTGCTGGCATTCAGAGTGAGTGACTGCTATTGTAAATGCATTTTAGATTCTTTGAGTGTCAAAGGGGTGTCAAAAGTGAGATTAACCAAAAAAATACTCTGTGACTTCAAAAGAGGGGTGCAAATATGGCTTGTTTTCAACATTTTTGACAGAATAACAGTTTTCCTACATAATTGTATACCAATTTAATCAAACCTTGAAATGAATGAGATATGGACATGGAATTTTTACAGCCTATTAACAAGGTTACAGATAACTATTACAGGTACAGATAAGATTTGTAGGCACAATTTTCCTGTATTTGAAGTACTTTTAGAAATATCACATTTTTAGATTTGAAAGAATTTTTAATAATTTTTTGATATGTAAACCCATGTAAAATCATAAAAACAAATTTTATTTACAAATCCTGCCGTACAAATCTTACAATAAATAGTGTCAACATATTTATAACTAATTTGGTAATATCAATACTATCCAATTATTATTAAATTCAAATATGTAAAAAAAATATGAAAAATTAAATTTTAATATTTACTGGTGTCATATTTCAAAATCATGGCTGCAAATATACAATTTTTATATTCTTTGGAGAAAGTATTAACTAAGGGAGTTATCCTGAAAATTTGAACTAAATATCTTGATTCTAACACTTGAAACTTGACATTAACTCTGAGAAAAGAATTGGTGCAAAAATAGCCTTTCCAGCCACCTTAACCATGAATGTAAAAATAGTTTTACATCCATGATGCCAACTGGATGACAGGAGTTACTTACGTAAACCCTTTTGAAAGTTTATTAGCGATGCATTGTCGTAGGGCCTTGGAGCTCACGGGCGCCTATTGATTCTTTATTGTAATGCAATATGTTAGCTAAAGCACGGTCACTGCACAACATCATCAAAGACCCTTGGAGCGCCGGGCCTGTGAATGTGTCAAACAGGGATGGACATGTTAATTACGTGATGTCATTATCACCTATCTCTTGCCAGAGTGAACTAAATTCCCCTGCAGAACCACAGGGTATTATTCGTCTGTAGAATATGATCAATTATGGCTTTTTACGGTACACGCCTTACCGTGTCGTGTGTGTGTGTGCCTATTACTTACCCTTGCTATCTGTGGATTGTTTCAAAGAAAACAGTGTACATCTCTTAATTACCCTCCCTAATCCCTTTCATTAAATTTGTTTTACCGATCACCAACGCGGGGGCGTATCGCCCTGACTAAATAACTCGTTAGCAGCTCATAAGTTAAAAGACAGAAAAATAAAAGTAAGACGTAAAAAATCTCTCCTCCCCCAACATCTTTAAAGTGAGTCCCACAAGTGGAAGACAAGAAAATATTCTGGAAACTTCGAGAGTCCAAATATCTTCCCCATAGCGCGTTCTACCTACAGAGTGTTGAATCATATATAACTTTGAAGCACACAGTGTCTCTACTCCTTTGATTGAAGGGACAATTGCTGCAACGTTAGATGCTTTCAATCTTTTAGTGGCGGTAAAACAATGTATTTTGTACAATATGCAATGTTATTGTTGACAAACAACAACAACAACAATAATCTTATATTTTCCCGGTTTCTTCCTCTTTTTCCTCGCTTACCTTACTTGACCAATCCCCATCGCTTTTTTCTAACCTCGTGTTCATCACATACTATTTTCGCTGTTTGCCGGACCCCTTCTACCTGTCTACTTTTGCCTCCATGTATTTCGTCTGTGTCTCTGTCTCTCCGCCCGCCTCTCTGCTCGAATCTTCCTTCACAGGTCTGGTCAGCGATGACAGCAGGGTGCTGGAGCTCGGGGAGGTCCCTGCATTCACCGCCGATCTCACTCACCTGGAAAGCCAGCGAAATCATCAGTTCCGAATATTACACCGAGCCCTGCCGAGGAGAGATTCGGAAATGGGTCGAAACGACCCGAGTGCGTACGATTGGTCGCAACATTTCCAGTACGTGGCTGAATTGCAGGGCAACAGGTATGGGTCACTCTTAGTACCACATATGTATTGCACAGGCTGAACATCTCCCTGCGATATGAAAGCACTGATAGTGTTTGCAAAAAAAAATTATGCTCACCCATGCGCTTTGTCCAATTGTCTCCATCGATCTTACATCACCATCTTGTCTTATCTTATCTTGTCTCAAAGTACATCTTTTAATGCTGGGGGGCATCATGATGACTTTTCAGACTTTTCACACAAGGTAGATTTGAGTTCTCAGAAAGAAATAATTATCGAAATTTGTAAGAGGACGGAATCAAGAGATCAAGTGGATTCGAATTGGGGACATTGAGGAGCATCAGGCTAGTAGCTCGAAAACCTCTCATAAAATTTGAAACCAGTCACACGTTAAATCTTGCTTAGAATACAGGTTCGCAAAAAACTTGGTAGATTGACTCACCTGTTTTATGCCATGTGTGAAAGACAAACCAACTGCAAGGACTTAATGTAGTATGCACATCGAAAGTGAAAGCCTTAAACTTTTGCTCAAAACTTTCCGAAATGAAACTTTCAACCATCTCTTACCAAATCAACAATAAAAATCGGGCGGGGTCACCGTGCAAATTTTGGTACTACAGAAAACCAATAACCCAAGATTTACCGATATTTGAAATTTGAAATGGCAGCCATTCCTGTGTTAACTCTATGGCGAAAAATAAAATTTTCGAATTTCGAAAAACTAAGGCAGTGAAAAGTGTTCTTACACCAAGACTTTAAAATGAACCCCAACAAGTGGTATATCAGAAAAGAATTGTAAAAGTTTGAGAGTTCTAATATCTTGTCCCTGACGCACATTCTACCCTTACACGGACATTAACATCAGCAGTGAGACAGGCGTGTGAAATGACTTCACAGAACGAGAGCACGAGGAGAACCTATTTACGGAAATATTACAGTGCAAGGAACGAGATGGACTTCTCATGAAAATCTACAGACCCCTGTATCCTGTGTGGGGAACAAACATGGTGTTTTCCCTTTCATTTTCCCATTCAACGTTATCTCTGTGGACTTGCCCGCCAACCTTGCCCAACGTTCTCTGTTATAGTGATTTCATAAATGATATTCCCACACACAGGGAGAGCATGGAGAGATCTTCAAGAGGAACTCCGTCGGAAGTTACATGACGTCATACCATGCGGACGTTCTGAAGGAGAATCCCATTGCGCCGAAGCAATATGCACCGTTTGACGTCATAATTGTGGCCAGCTGCCTTGAGATGGCCTGTGCGGATCAAGCGTCCTACGAGCGGAGTGTTCGAGCGCTCAACTCGATGCTTGGAAACGGCGGAGTGGTCGTCCACTGGGGAAGAATAGGTGGATGTTACTACTCGGTAGGCGACAAGAAATTCTTTGCGATGACCGTCGATGAAGATTTCGTACAATCAGCCTACAAGAAAGCTGGCATTGAAGTAGTTGAAAAAGTGATCGTTACAGACGATGTTGACGACAATAAAAATGTAGCTGATGCCAGCAGTTTCATGTATCTATTAGCCAAAAAAATACACCCCTCCTAGCCTAGGGTACTTTGTCCAAATTTTTAGGTCAGAGTCATAAATGAAATTTCAATGCAATTTCTCTCTCTCTCTCTCTCTCTCTCTCTCTCTCTCTCTCTCTCTCTCTCTCTCTCTTATATCATCATGGAATTTCTGAATGACATCAATTCATTCAACACAACAATAACGAAAAACCCACTGATACCCGTCAATATTAACATTTTCAGTCACCACACCCCGGACATATGAAACTGGCTGTCGCTTTTGTTCGGACCCACAACGGCCTAATACACGCCTTGATACAGTACAACAATCGCTGATTGAACAGGAATACCCTCACAACCTCATTAGAGAACAAATAAATAGAGCAAAATCCATCCCTGGGTCGGTTCTTCTTCAGTACAAAAACAAACAGGCAGACTGTCGCATCCCACTAGTCATAATTCCCGCCATCCTAACTTGAAATTCATCATGTCCTTGAACCTCCAACACTGCATAAGTCGATCAAGGTGTAAAGAAGCCATCTCTAATATGCCAATTATATCACACCGCCGCAATGTTAATCTCAGGGACCTCCTAGTCCGTTTGAATATTGAACAACACTGGTGAACCCACCCCCGGTTTCACCAAATGTCTGTCTACAAGGGGGTGTAACATTTGCAAATATACTTTCAATACATCACAGTTCCAAAGCACGGTCAACAACAAAACATACGCAATCAGAAATGCCATCAGCTGCAACAGCAAAAACGTCGTATACCTCCTTTACATGCCAACGCTGATCAGAAGTGAACAGTATGTCGGGAAACCAAAACATTTCTCCGACTTCATTTCAATAACCACCTCTTCTCAGTGCGTCACAAAAAAGAGACCTCGTTTGCCATACATTTTAATTATCAACAGAGTATCAGTGATATTTCAGTAATAGGCATCATACAAGTCATTTAAAAGGATGACAAACTGCGCAAGCATTTAGAATCACAATGGATCAAAAAACTTGACAGACTGTCCCAAGCTGGCCTAAAATATTCGCCCAAAATTTACATAGCTTTCAGTAGCGCCCCCATACATCAACTTTTGAGTATTTAAAGGGACTCGCCTGTACTTCTGCGCACCAGTTTCCAGCTCTCGGCGTCGGTCCAGACAGTTTTGACCCTATCCACAGCCTCTAGGTTAGGCTCTCTCTTGTCATTTATGTACATTTACAGACTTTCAGATACTTTTAATTCTACATTGTTCATTTTCCTATACTACTCAACCATTGTAATTTTTCTGTTCGTACTTTTCATTGTAGAAAACACCTGAAGAAGCTCTAATTTTAGAGCGAAACGTTGTGTTTGAGGTATAATAAATACGTTGGGAACCTAACAAACAGGTGTGGCAGTTTGGTTCAACCCCAAGTTTATAATATATATATATATATATATATATATATATATATATATTATAATATATATATATATATATATATATATATAATTGCTATTATTACTGATAATAATAACAAAGACAACGTAACGTATTCCTGCTTACATGTTGCTGTATTTCTCAGGCTGGTCCAGGCGCTCTGCCCCAAAAATGACGTATCGGGAGCTTCAAAATCCTATCCTCTATGTTGAATTTCGGTGGCAGCATTATATTTGAATCCAGGCTGAAGCTTTGGCCATTATTGTCTTCCATAGTTTCGTATGTTTTTCGCTAATTTAAGATAGGATATAAACCAGATAGAACTTTCGCCGTATTAAAATTTTAATGAAGAACATACAACTGAGACTATGCTCATACTATGCTCACGTAGGAGCTCAGTCTGTCTCTCTGTCTGTATCTCTCTCTCTCTCTCTCTCTCTCTCTCTCTCTCTCTCTCTCTCTCTCTCCCCATCCTTGACCATATCATTTATTCTTACATTTGTGAATTGTAAAGTTAGTCCGCCTGCCCTAAAACAAATTTAATTCAAAAGGAATGGGCTACGATCTTTCGGTCATCGATTGCCCACTTACTTTTCGTCCACAAACTTCCACTTTTCTTTGAGATTCTCAGTGGTAGAATTGCTAGTCACCGAAAGCAGTGCTGTCGACGGAGAACAATTCATCAGGTCCCGCTCATTCTAGATCGATTCAGTGAGAAAGTCAACATGTTTGCATCAATTATACGTGTTGTCATTATTCTGAGCTATTTCGCCGATCGTTTGTCAGATCATGTATAACAGTGAAAAACACAAACATTTTGCGATAACAATTTAAATTTTTCTTAATTTATAAAAACGGTTTATTCGTATAATCCCTATTCGCCATTTGTAATCTGTTAATTCAAGAAATACTGTTCATAATTATTTCAGTTGAAAAAAATGGACATTTCATTTCGACTCCACTTCGTGTTCTTGCTGCATCCTGTGTGCAGGTTATGATGTCAACCGTTGAGCCGATTATAGAGTCAAGCACTTTGTCTGACTGTGACAAATGGGACCGAGTGCCTAGGCAAGCGAATTTGGATACTGCCCAGACCGAGAGAAAAGATTCAATTCCCAGGCGTTGTACTGAGTAGATTTGTTCAATTTATCAAAGTAAAAGGCGCCACGAAATTGAAAGACTTAAACTGTTGCTCAAACTTCTCGCAAGGAAATTTTCAACCATACTCTTACCAAATCCAGAATAAAAATAAAGGGGTACGGTGCAAAATTTTGGACTAGAGAAGCGTAGTGCCTGACACATACAGATATTTGAAATTCAAAATGGCCGCCATCACTGTGTTGACTATACGGGGGGCGGGACGATTTTCGGGAAACCAAGTCGTTGAAACTTTGCCTTTAATTTTCTCCAAAAGCTTTAAAATTAGCCCAAGTGCTAGACCAGAAAATAATTGTAAACATTTTAGAGTCAGACTATCTGTCACGGTTCCAAAGGCGCATTCTACCTTAATTCGCATTCGTTTAATCATCGGAAATACAGGGCAAAGTTGAAACAACGATGAAATGTGGTACTATGGCGGTCTGGTTGAAAATTGTTCGGGTGAAGTAGCTTTTCAATGTACATAAGTTGCTCAGTTCCATCTACAATGTTTAAATTTCGAAATTACAAGATGTAAAAGTAACTATTGTCGTTAACATTTGACACTTGGTGAAGTCGAATCTTCGGGTATGAAAAAGTAAAGATAAATAGAACGAAAGAAAGAAAGGAAGGAAGGAAAAATATGAAAAAGAGGAAAGAAAAAAGGATGACGGGGAACTCCATTCTGTGAGCTACTACTTGGCGCCCTCAACGTCGGGTGGCAATGTTAGGGAAAGCTATCATCCTTATCTATATCAGGGTCACTCCACAAAATATATGTAGGGCACGGCCGATTAAGATTGCGTTTAAACAGCTTGCTTGATGTCCCAACCTTATGTAACAGTGTATGTTCAGCCATGCAAATGAAAGATGCACACGGAACTTGATTTGTTTGGGTACAGATCGTAAAATGTTTCCATAATATTGTCTGAACAATCGATAAGAAAAAGAGCAACTTTGTTTCTTCAAGATGTAAGTGTATGTTTAAATTATGATTTTGTCCAGGGTACAAATTTGTGCAAGACGAACGTATTGACTCCACTTTTCATGTTCGTCTCTTGAGGGCGTTTTTCATCAGGCTTTGCCAAGTTGAAAGTTGTACATACGTATAGTAAGTTGTAAAGTTACGTATTTCACTTCAGTTTTCATACCAATCTTCGTTCCGGTGCGATCATTAGCCAACAATAGGTACTTATGGAAATACAATGCTACTCGTCTGATTATTTGTGCTAGGGAGAGCATGAAAAATGATCCCAATCGCATGTCCCAGATAACAAACACAGCTTAGCAATCTTACGAACTGGGGATAACTATAGTCTGGTTTACGAGCTAAGACAGCACGATCTCAAAATGGTGTTTTCAGAATTTTAAGCACATTTAAGTTACGGACGGCATTACCTGAAATGACCCCAAATAACCCTCACCTATCATTTCTATGATTTAGGGACCGGAACGATATTGACCCTGACCATGCATCGAAGGTTTTTGATATGCATGCTTATTTTGCCAAGAGAGTGGCCAGCAATTAAAATAGCTGACGATCCTCCAAGTTGGCGCTAGCAGCGATCTAGAATTGATTGTCCCTTCAAAGTCAGCAAGCAAGAAAGAGAATATACTCTCAGTTTACCTTTCATTACGAATACGAGTATAAAAGATTTCGTAAAACGCTGCAGTCATTTGTACATGATTGTCCCGACTTTGTAAGAATCGCTTGTGCTCCAGACAGTCAAAATTGAATACAACCATGCGTTGTCTCCCTTGAAAAGTGCCAATTATTACGCTGAGAGCTACGAGGGACTCTCACAATGACATCATACTTGGAAAAGGTGTTTCTTTTGGACCGCTTTTGACGTCAATGCGTGTCATTATAAGTCTATAATACATGCCCCCTAGAGAGGGGACTGAGAGTGGCCCCCAAAAACTGCCCGCATGTGTTCGATCTTTATCAATGCTATGACGTGTGCAAAATTAAACAGAGCCGGCACTGCCGATGCAGACTGATCTCCTCATTATAGCTCTTTTTATCCTCCACCGCAGCTTGTGATGTGAATGATATTTGTGAGATCAAGGTCGCTTTACTTGGCTATTTTAAGTATGGAAAAGTCGACGACATTGCTGTGCAAATGGTGGTTGTCTAAACTTGCCGTTTTGGCTCGAGTAACATTGCATCCAAGCGCACTGTGTGGTTTGATTTGTACTTTTGTAGAAAGTAAAAGCCAGGTAATAAAGCTGTTCAAGTGTTGGCCGTGTCTTAATTTGTTTCCAATCGCCCATCAACTTTCAAAAAGAACACTTACGTCATCTTCAGGCATGATTGTCACGGTGATATACGGCTAGCGCTGCTTGTACATGCCGTATACTTGTATACTTCGGGGAAGATTCATTTATTGAGATTGTTTTGGAGTCGCTGTAAGCTCACAAGCTTGTATTTGTGATTGATAACATGAATCTTCGTCCATGCATACTCCATGCAGTTATTCAGTGTCGAACGGTGCTGCGAATATACAATTCATATGCACATGTGTAGATTGACCATTCTTTTAACATGTGTTTTTAGAGAAATGCTTTGCTTTAATCTGGGAAAATGGACAGAGGGGATAAATGGAAAATTGAACTGTGGGTGTGTGCCTGGTAATGCATCATTTGTCTTTATGTTGTCTTTATTTTTATTCTAGCCAATGATGGCTTAATTTTTTTCAAAGAACGCTAATGTGAATCGCGGGCTGTTATTCCGATTTGTCTCACCGTCGCTCTTTAAAAGATAATCATTACTAAATGTTTCAGAGCAACTTTGAGAGTCTCAAAAAGCTACCTGTTACCACAGGTGCCTGGAGTTGCCGTTGGATCTTCTCTCTCTGTAGTATACACTGGCAACTCCAGGCACTTGTGTCTGTTACATGCAGAGGAATGGTCGCACGAATTTCTCAACCTCTTTAACAGCCAATTCTAATGAAAACGGTCAAGTGAACCGACGAAATCATGAAATTTACCCATATTTCGATTTTCTTTCTCTGATTTCAGGGTGGAAAAATGGTTGGCCGAATAATGTCACGATTAAGCGCATTTGTCCATTTGTCTCTTGGTAGAATTAATTGGGCTCAGTCAAAACTATTTTGCACATGTGAGAAATTTTCAAAATAATTCCTGACAATATTCAATAGTCAAGTCAGAAGAAATTCCAGACCTAGTCAGAATTCATTCATTGAGTGTGCTGAAATACCGTTCAAAATATATTTACATGGATAAAAGCTTTGACATTAACCAATACAAAATGTCAATATGATTAAGATTAATATTTTGAGACCATATAGCAATTAATGGTGGAAGGAATATACAATAAATTTAATACTGAAATTAAGGTACGTCCAAGTGTTTGTATGATTTAGTTTGTAAATTAGTTTTATCATAATGCTCAATTTTTTGGCTTTGATTTCTTTTGAATTCCATTTGATTGTGCTAATTTTGAAGATTGCCTGGATTTTAGTTATAAATCTTCCTCAGGATGTGATATTTAGCTTCAAATCATTAATTCAGAAACACTAGACATTAAAGACTCGCTATATTTCTGGAGAGTTTCAAACACAGGCAGTAATTCTGGGACATTCCAAAAACAGGCAGTAATTCTGGGATATTCCAAAAACGGGCAGTAATTCTGGGATATCCCAAAACGGGCATTAGTTATGGGACATTCCAAAGACATTCAAAAAAAGTGCAGTAATTCAGGGACATTTCAAAAAACATGCAGTAAATCTGTGACATTCCAAAAGCGTGCAGTAATTCAGCTTCAGCGCCATCCGCAGACATATAGTAATTTTGGACATTTGAAAATGGGTATTATGCATAGGGTATTTTGGTACACTCGGTAGACTTTACGTATCCGTTGACTTTAGATAGAGTCCTGAATTTATAGGAGGATGCTACGGACTGAAATAGATTGGTAATTTCTTACCTTTGACGGAGTTTTAACGTCAGTGCAGGTTGCTCGGAGCTGAGACATATGCATAGCTTGTCGGATATTGCAGATTGCAGCAAAGTGAAAGACTTTTCTTAACTGTGCCAGTGAACAATAGTATTGCCCTGAGCATATTGAAGAATGCTAGGAACTTAGATGAATTTGTCGTTTCTTAACAAAAGAGGTGTTTTAACGTTATAGTGCAGGTTTCTCCGTGCCGAGACATTTAAATGATTTTGTTATACACATAGCGAGTCAGATAGTACAGATTGCTGCAAACTATTTTCGTGCCACAACAACTTTAAACACGCTACGGTAATCTTCTCAACTCATGGAGAGTTTTCTTGTCGTGTCCACTTTTTCATCTCATAATTCTACGAAGAGAATTGTATAGTTGGCATATATTTGCATCGTCACAAGGTATTTTGTACCACTGGAGAGAATGAAATGAAAGCCTTGCAGGAGTTTCCTTTAACCCTCGAACACTTCCTTGACAAGTGTTCACAAAATAACTACGCAGATTGCAAAACGGACCTCTATTCGCAAAAACTGCTAACTTTTAGAAATATCGTGATGTTTTCGTTGTAAATATTTGCTAAATTGATAATTTTGACCCTCTCATCAAAATTGAAAATTAACCTTGTGAACTTCATAAGTGTCTGTGGGCCGAGCTTTAATAAAATATTAAGACTTATGGCAGCGGAAAATATGTGTTTAGCAACACTTAATCCTCTAATATGGCTTTCAACTGGCGTTTCCTGTCCTGTCACTATGTTAGTCTTTTTCGTTTTATGTAAGCTTTGGAAACCACCAAATAATAATAATAATAACAAGGCAGTATTGCTGAAGGCAATGAGTACTTGGGCCGTGATGGAGTAATTTTGAGGACAATATATACTACTATTCAAATATGGTCTTGAATTTCCTCCTGTCAATTAGGCATTTGATTAACTGGTTATTAAACGAAGCAATGAGCCGAATATGAGCCAATCTATAAGCCCCCTGGACTTTATCCGTGGGGACAAAAAAACTGTGTCACTGCATCCTTTAGGCAATATGAATACGATGAGAAACTAAATTTTTATTTTTCTTGGCATCATACATGCGAATCTATGGAGAACTGCCTTATACATGGGAGTCTATGGAGGTGTAAACTAAAAAGTCCTCTAACACGGCCAAATTTGAAAGCATTGTGAAACAAATCGACGTGCATCTGTCTGGGGTTGGGTACTAGGCGTGAACGGACGCACGGACATGACCAAACCTATAAGTCCCCTCGGACTTCGTCCGTGGTGATTAAAAACAACGCAACAGTTATTACAGCTACACCGGCGGTAGGTTCATATCCAGAGCCCCGTACGGTCTGCCGCCGTCGCTTGAAAACAATCTCATGCACCCGGCCATATGGGCAGCTGGCCGGATGCATGACTTCCCGGAGAAGGCGAGCTGTCACGTTCAAGCTCAGGATTATTTGTCGATCAAATTTCAGTAAATTTACCTTACCTAGATGAAATTTAGTCTATAGGCTGAAATTTCGCCGAAGTTTGACAAAATTACATCGATTTTTCAGGTTCATATGCGACATTTTTGAGTTTTGAGTGCAGACGGAAATAAGTTTTGAGGCAACATGGCTGCGACCCCATGTTGACCCCTAGCCCTGCGTACGATGCTATGTGCTACAGCTAACACACAGCATCGTACGCAGGGCCAGCGAGAGAGTTGCCGACATCGACGGTTATTTACGAGAAGTGAATAAAAGACTGTCATTTTTGGAAGCGATCGAGTAGCTGAGGTAGGCTGGGATACGACTTGGGCCCAAGAACGCTGAATTTCGACAGTAATTTGGCTTTTTACGTCAAGTCCCAAAATGGATTTGAAGTCACCGACCCAACGTACGGGTCTTTGCAGGGCTGTGGTGTGCGGGGCGGTTAGCTCTAGCGGAACACACAGCATCGTACGCAGGGCTAGTTGACCCCCAAGTGAAAATGTGTTCGCGATCAAATCTTCCTATATTTTTTTCAGAATTTTCAACAAAATCATTGCTTCTTACATCTTTTGTAAAATATAAAATACTAAAATAAAACTGCGATGTGCCATGTCTCCAGATTTCTAAATATTGTTCGTTGACCGTTCGACGCAAACTTGTGACGCATCTTAATGAGAACGAGATCAGTCTAGCTGCAATAATTGTAGCCCTTGGTTGGTGGGGATTGGGCTTCTGTCGTGCGGCTCGCGCCTTGCCCCAACCAGGGCTACAATTTCTTCCTATACCTGCTAGTGTAAAAGCTGCAGTGCGGATCTACACTGCATGGTCAAGGCACACACGGGGCCGCATTATTAGAGAATCTCGCCTTACCGTGTGCAAATTTCACTATAATCCTGCTCCCGGATAATGTTAGAGCCCTTGTAACTCCTATCGATGGTCAACTTTACTCCTTGCAGCTGAAAAATGACAGTTAATGACTCAGGCGCGAAGTCAATTCGAACTGGACCGCCGTCGTTGAACTCTGTACCCAGCCGACTTGTACCATTACATTTTAGGGGTGGCCGACAGGTGTGAGGGACTAATGAAAACGGTGACACCAGCAGTACAGTAGCGCGCTAGTGGCAGTATAGTTGTTGTTATTTTAACGCTATCTTTTCGGAGGATTGAAAAAGGTCATAGGACTGTTTGCTCCTTTTCAATTACTGCTAGAATACCACTATCGCTGAAAGCAAAGAGAGACCAGTGACCATTGAAGAACTTGCCATCTTTATTTCCTGAGAAGTGAAAGAGATATTCACGCCATGCAAAGTCTGTCGTCTCGTCTTTGCCATTTTATACAGATGCTCTGACAACAAGAGGACACCGCGATATAATTATAAAATATCCAATCGATATTTACGGCTACTATACTATACGATATAGATCTCTAAGGCTATAAAATCTTCGATATATATCGGATATTTACCCGCCTAATTAACAAACTCTAGTATCATCTAGTAGCGAAGTTCGAGCCAGACTAGCGCTTGGCCAGAGCTGTAAAGTGGTGAAATGTCTGACAAATATTCGCAACTCTTTTTAATCTTGAAGCTTATAGTGGTACATTTTCCGACTGTTTCAAATGTGATGAAATAGTTCCGATTCATAAGGGAGGCTCTAAAAGTGATGTTAACAACTATAGGCCTATCTCCCTTCTACCAGTTCTATCTAAAATACTAGAAAAACATGTTTATATTAGTTTTTACAGTTTTATGCATTTAATCTTTTTTGTTACAACTCACAATCATCAGACAACATCACTCTTGTCACATTGCTTTAGTCAAGTTAACTGACCAGGGTCTATACTTTTACAGAATATAGATGAAGATAATGTTTTTAGATATACTTAAAGATTTTTTTCATCGTTGATCATAACATTTTGCTAAGCGAACTTTCTGTGTACATGTTTTCTGATTTGTCACTGAAGTGGTTTCGATCAGACCTTACAGGAAGAAGTCAATGTTAGCTATTTAGGTGTACACGCTCATGTTTTGTCGATTGGTGCGGTGTATCTCAGGAGTCCATTTTTGGTCCACTTCGGATCATGTTATGTATGTCATTTTCCACCACACTCATCATGACATGAGTTTAATTAGTCTGGAACATTCTCAACTTTGTGTAAAAATGGGAAGCTTTAAATAGATACTACTACTACTGTGACTACTACTACTTCGGTGCTTCAAATTTTATCAGATTTATTCAAAAACTGCTGAGGTCAATATCAAAGCATGTATGTAAAACATGCTGATTACAAGGAATTTGTTACAAAAAGAAAGATGTATCCATGAAAAAGCACAGATGTGAAAATGATGTAAAGAAATCCTCATACAACCCGGCCTACTTCATCATTAAGATGTATGTTGACAGACAAGAAAATGCCGAAATTTTAAATTGATAAACACTGCATTATTGAAGTAGTCATGAGCAAACGGATGGAGGAAGTCCATCTGATTAAAATCAGGTGTAGAGTACGGCGACGTCTTCTTATGCGTACGCGGTATTCTCTCCGAGTCGCTGTCGCCTCTCACTACGCGACAGCGAGAGAATACCGCGTACGCATAAGAAGACGTCGCCGTACTCTACTTCTGATTTTAATCAGATTGGAGGAAGTCGTTCCTATATTAGGCTATTTCCATACTGAGTTCATCATGCACACTGTAAAGTTCACTATGGTTCGAAGCGAGACTACATAAATGTCCTGTGAGAAAATTAACCTGGAATGTAATCCGCGTTTGTGTAATGAGTTAAGAAATGCTACGACCCTACAAAAACAGTAAAATACCTACGTGTTGTATACAAATAGCAAAGTATTTGGCAAAGCTGCACTATAAGTAACTATAAATAAATATCGGCGATTTCACAGACCCGGCGTGCCGTGGCACAAGGCTAGTCATTGTAGTATCGTCTAGAGTCCGGAAATTGCCGATAAATATTCTGTAAGTATAGGCGATTTCACAGACGCAGAGTGCTGAGTCCAGTGTCGATCGGCGATTTCACAGTAATCCCGAAATCGTCGATATGTCAAACTTTGATACTAGATGGAAAATATCCGATTTAAAAAAAAAATGTTCAAAGTCACGCCGTCATGGACAAGAATGCCGTTTTGGCACCCCACTTCACACATTGTGACCTTTTTAGTCTAACAGATTTTGCTTGGAACCACTCTTTCCACCTCACATTGAACAACAGCGGCATCTTGTAAATGTAGTTGTACCATGGAGGTGGATGGTTGAACTTAGTTGTGAAAGTTGAACTAGTTATATGGAGTTTAACTTAGGCACACGCCTCTGAACAATGTACATGGACACAAAGTTCTATAACTGCTTCAAATGACCCGTTCCCGTGTAGGATTTATTGAACTAGTACGTAACATATTTGAGAAAGTTCGGAAGATAGAGCACAGGATTTATTGAACTAATTAAAATGCGTAGTTGAACTTCGGCAAAAGTATCTCTCTTTATTCACCAAGAGTTATATATGTCATGAAATTACCCACCCCTTTCATCCCATAAACTAGTCCTACGAGTATGGCAAGAGTGTCCGGCTTTGGCTCCGGAGGCAGTGAAGGGCTACCCGTAAGCATGCTCATTCAGCTCCCTCACACCTGTCGGCCACCCCTAAAATGTAATGGTACAAGTCGGCTGGGTACAGAGTTCAACGACGGCGGTCCAGTTCGAATTGACTTCGCGCCAGAGTCATTAAACTGTCATTTTTCAGCTGCAAGGAGTAAAGTTGACCATCGATAGGAGTTACAAGGGCTCTAACATTATCCGGGAGCAGGATTATAGTGAAATTTGCACACGGTAAGGCGAGATTCTCTAATAATGCGGCCCCGTGTGTGCCTTGACCATGCAGTGTAGATCCGCACTGCAGCTTTTACACTAGCAGGTATAGGAAGAAATTGTAGCCCTGGTTGGGGCAAGGCGCGAGCCGCACGACAGAAGCCCAATCCCCACCAACCAAGGGCTACAATTATTGCAGCTAAGATCAGTCTAGACATCCTCCAAATTATCCAACCATTCGCATTGGAGTTCAGCTCGCTTAGAGTATCATAACATTTTTCGGCCTTCTTTTAGATCGACCCTAATATCTCCCATTTAGGAAATAAATACACAAGCTACCTCGACAAAACTTCGTGCACCATCAAGGACCAAACGCACTACAAATCTGTCTTGACGTCATCATCTCCTTACATGGTAATCGGCATACCGTATTTTTTAGCAAAGGGGACACAGAATACGTCGGAGTATTCAGTTTCAAAACGTATTACATTGTGTGATGTTGTCAAAAAAAAGTCATGTTACTGCAGTGGTATAAATTACAAAACACAAAAGTTCAAATCAGTTTATTTTGGACTGGCTTTACCCAACATTTCATATTGTTTCTTATGCCAGATTTGACCACGTGCTTACTGGCGACCCCTTTTCATGCAAATTTTGTGTCAAATGATGTGTTCCCCTGGAAAAACAAACGTACGATTTCTAAATGAAGGAGGCGAAATTTGCCCTCAAGACTCGAAACCACCCCTTTGGGGTGTACCTAGCTATTTTTAACGAGCTTCTCGAATCTGCAGCTCTATTTCGAAATGATGGTCTGGTTTTCTCAGCTCAAGGATAAGTGTTCTCCATCGCTGTGGGCATTACTATTCTCAACCGGGGGTACAGTTTCCAGTCGTAATGTTTTTCATTGTGTCCGGGATATAAAACCTTTCCTTTTCAAACTTTCTCTTTGATTAACACTAATCCACATCTTATCAGTGATTACAACATGTTTCAAGTTTAAATGTTAAATTCTGGTCTCGAGCCCTCCTGTTCGACCAAACCGAAATTACCCCTCCCACTTTGGCTCGTCCAGTGGGTGTAGCAAGGGTCGTGCCATCGCCTAGGAAACGGAGGGTGCATTAATTGTTGCATTTCGATGCACATTTTGATTATATTCAGAAGATTTTGTGGCAAAAACTCAGATAGAGAAGCATTTATATTCACATCTCACTTATTCAAGACTGGCTGAGAGCAGCACTTCCATTCAGTTAACATCATTACGCCATTTATTATGCCAAGAAAGATGAAGCCAATACATTTTGCCCTCCCTGGTCTCAGCCAGAAATGGTTATACCTTACAGTTTTTTCCCACGGAATGAAAACAAATGTACTTGGGCTGAGGCCCAAGTACAATAATAATAATAATAATAATAATAATAATAATAATAATAATAATAATAATAATAATAATACAGGAAATCGCTACGGCAGAATTTCCACTCTGCCTTTTGACTACAGCTTTTAAAATATCACTTGTGAGCAAATGCATTCTAAAAATTGTTACAATGAGTTCACTGATGAGGTATTTGGTATTTGGGAAAATATATAAATTCCCTTCCGGAGGAAGTTTTCTATTCAGCGACAAAAGCGGTTTTGTTTGTCCATTCGGCTCAGGAGGTCAAACTGCGGTTTTCCTCAGCTTCCTAAAAGGTTGGTATGGTAAAACAAGGTTCTTTTACAAGTTAGAGCTAAAACGTCATGTAGATTATATGGGTAATGTCTACTTCGCATGCGCAATGAACGATACAAATTTTCCGACCTGCTCCGCCACAGGACGGAGATGTTTCAGCTCGGAGGTGGGTTGCAATATACTTATGGAGCTCTGATTGGAGGTAGATACAGTATACTGTTATAATTGCCTGAAATTAAAGCAAAGGTTGAATGTTATCTTGTGAAACTAATTTTTATAATAAAATAATACAAAAGTTGATTGACAACTGACACATGTGTCACCAAATGTGCAAAATGTCCCCAAAAATAGAGGGTAGTGGGACACAGTGTCCCCTAGTTTAAAATTCCTGGCTGCAACACTGTAAATGAGAGCCAAAGAAGACTACCTACTTGATTTTGCTTCAAAAGTAGATGGTTTAGACCTGCTAAATCCCTAAACTTGAACTGAAGAAGTTGTACAAACAAGACATCTTTTCGACGTACTCTCTTTTATCTGTCGAAACGTATTTTTGTCAGAGATACTCAAAACTTGGCATCCTCTCTTTCGTTATCCGACATCATCATCATCGTCGTCGTCATCGTCATCATCATCATCATCATCATCATCATCATCACCATCATCATCATATCACCTTCGTCGTCACCGTCATTTAATAACGATAATAGTAAATCATTTTATTGTTGTTGTTGTTGTTGTTGTTGTTGTTGTTGTAGGTAATATTCCTCCCTAGATCAACGGACGACATAAAATTATACGTGCTGAAATATTCTAAGCAGTATGACTTTCTTATAATTGGTGCGAACTGATGACAGTCAATGTTCACAATACTTAACTTCAGTGTAATTTTTCTCGCGTTTTAATTTTACATTGCTTCACTCGACAGCTTCTAGCATTAGCGGAGAATCCGTTTGTTTCCCAGAAACACTTTGAATAATTTTACTTTCCATGCCCTTCACTTTTGCGTCCTCGAACAGTCGAAAATTGTTGTGTTAAACAAGTCTACATGTCCCGTCAAGCTTGCACAGCGCTACAATGCTAAAACAATCAGTGGGTGTTACCTGGCGCCATCTACAGGCGAAACAAGGGTACCCACAATTCGTCCCTCTTCCAAGATGGCGCTCACAGGGAGAGGGAAGTGTTGAATATTTATCAAGTTGCAAGGAAGTTTTGTAGTTTTCATTGACAATTTCGGTGACCCCTACCACATTCGCGGAAGGGGGACCATGGAACCTAACGAAGAACATGTCCAGACCCTTCTTGGCATGGGATTTTCCGATGTTAGCGAAATACGTAAAGCTCTGCGCCTGGGTAGGAATGATGTGAACGAAGCAGTTGCCATTCTAACGAATGAACAACCAGGTTCGAGTTATGACACATTGGACGATGTAGAAATGAAAGACCTACAAGGGAGCTCTTCGAACACAAACAGGAGTAGTGGAGGAGGTGATCCACCCCCTCCTAGTTACGACGAAGCTGTCGAGCCCGTCTCAGAGGTAAGTATCGAACCCCAAATCGTGGCTTGTTTTCGCGAGATAGGATCTCGACGTGCGTGACGCGTTGTAGCGTGGGTGTGGTAGTCCCATTTAGCAATACAGTGTAATGAAACGACCTTAAAGGTTTTAACGTGCGATCAACAATTATTGGCAGCATTTCAAAATCAGTTACGTTATATAGAATTTTATTCTGTGCGTGAAAGTGCTTGCAAAATTCGCAACTTTATTGACGCCACTCACATGTGTTATTGACACATGTGTCATTGTCATGCCCAAAATAAAACGTAGGCTACAAGTGTCACGCCAGCGAAGTGAAAGGTTTCATTTTAAACTACCAGGAAAGTTCTATGGCATTCAAACTGTTCTGTGATATCCATCCTGCCATGAAGGACTTTCCGTTTTCTTCATCGAAACCCTGCTCTGTTGACTAATGTGCTGTTGTAGTCAACGTATCACTTTAGGAAGGCGAGCAAGCCCATCACCATCAGTGATCACTCAAATCTCAGGACCAGTCGGTTCTATACTACGCCCTCCACGTCTCTTGGTCAAGTCGCAATAGGCGGTAGTGTTCATCTCTCGGGAACGTTTCTCTTCTTAGTGAGTCGATACTGTTGCCTTCATTTTAACAGTACGATTGTTTGTAATATTGTATCCAAAATTGGCCCTGCGTACAGTGCTGTGTGTTCCCGGCGTTATAGTGTGGTGGGAGGCCGTATACTCTAATGCCTGGAACACACAGCACGGTACGCAGGGCCCCAGGGCTAATCCATAATATACCTGCGTTTGTGTAAAAGATGTTTAACTTGTCAGAAACGTAAGGCATATTACTGCATGACAAGCCAACTTCTACAAACTACAGCTTTGCTCTTCTCAGTGCACACAAGTATCCTGTGCATTGTCTCTGCTTAGGGGAATTTGCATACATTGCTCATCTGTACTGCTGGCTACAATGTATGACAGCAATGAGGAAGAAACATCACCAATGTCTGCCTCCTAATGTAGAGCAACAAATCCACTATGGTGATCATCTTACTGTAGATTTAATATTTGATATCTGTTTACTATGTAAGTTATGTGTACTATGAAGTGATGAAATTTGTTTTGCTGATATAGGCCAGGTCAAAGGTCATTTTTGTTTTTCATTTGTGGCATTTGTGACTTTCCCAGGTGACCAGCCCAGATTGACTCACTGTCACAAGATGTGAACCTGCAAATCAGTGTCAAGCGTGTTGCACCATGTTTGCTTTTGTTGGTGTACATCCTGGTAGAGTGGGCCAGACTGAAAATGCCAGTTTCAAATACCATGTTGACATTGGTGTCGTGTCATGCTCAAACCTAATTTATCATCATTTACCTCAGTCATGCTCACATGAGGCAATGGAGACAGCGCCCTCACATTTGTACAAACATTTTCTATCATACCTGTGTCATTGCCCCTAGGACCAGAATATGACAGGCATACAAACAACAACTAAACAAGCCGTATTTCCTCATTTGATAAACATTGAATGTGCATCGCTTTTCAGAAAGAAGTAATCAGTGCCAAGTTTTGTGTTTTCATGTTATGAGATAATGTGACTCTTCCATCGAATTGCTTTTCATCATGGTTCATGCATGATAAATTTTCCATCGCCCATTAGACATTTCCTCAAGGAGTATGCAAGACATTACTTAGTCAATTCTCAAGTCTGCGTAAGGCATAACTATCATGTTTTTCATTTGTCACTGTATTTCATAAATTTCATATGGTGAGTCATTTCAAATTCACGCTTCTCTGGCTTTGCATCATTCATGTGATTGATCCTCATTACCAAAAACCGATTCCTAAGTTGGTGACTTGTGCGCGAGACCCTGTTGAATTCAGTGGTGGATCCTTAGGCTGAAAGGTTAGGTGATGAGTTTAGCCGTCTGACTCACCATCCGTACACAGCAGAATGAAGAGTTGCCCCATCTAAGAGACAGGACCGCCCACATTGAGCCGACTGATCCATTAGCTCAGTTGGTAGAGCATCCGAAATGTATTCAGGGGGTGTGGGTTCGAGTCCCACATTGGTCACTCTTCATTCGTCACTGTATATTATGAAAACTTGACAGATCAATCAGATGCCCCCTTTGGTAGAGCTTGGTTGTCTGGCTTACCAACCTCTCGCGACTAGGCCCATCTGCTCTACAGGGTCAGTCCATTAAACTATTATACCAGCCTTCAGACAAAATGTTGCTGGCATGATCAGGTAGCTCTCTCCACTGATCAAAGTACACTTTGCTCATCAACCGTGAATTTGCGTAGTTTCAGTTCTGACAAAGAAGACTGTGTGTGTTCACACTAAGCAATGTATTTTTCCACACCAAAAAATATTTCATAATAAATAAGACTCGCCATTTGTGTATTATTTTATTCACATGTACATGTTAAAATTTCAGGTTGGTTTTGAGCACTTTTTTCACTTTGCTCATTACAGTTTTTCGTTCTCAAACAAGCGCAAACACAAAAATGAGGAATTCCAAGTCGGGCGTTTTCATTTCCTTTATTTATTAAAGTGATGCATGTTTTATGTGTCCATGCCTCTGTTACTGGCGTACTTGCCCAAAAACCTTGTCATGTGGCTTCTGTGGGTGTCTCGGGGTTACGTCAAGTCAGCATGGAGAGTGACAGAGACAAGCCTGAAGCAACTTCTGAAAACAAAAAGAAGCTATCCTGTATCATACTTGCCTAGTTATTCATTTCATTCACTCATTAATCTAAAACCTTCGGGGAATTTCATGATTTGAGAAAATTTGTATCTTCGACTTTGCCATTCATAATGATGATATTGCAAGTGAGCATGAAATTGTATAATTCTGGTCGGCAATGATGGTATATACACAAATTCTATACATGTACTATAATCTATGAAAACAGTGCTTGACAACTATAGTTTACTTTATCATCTAGGAAGGCACTTGTTAGGTATGATATCACTTAGAAAATCATACAATTAGTCACTGTGGTGTACAGGGAATCGTCAATAATATTACGTACTGTTCAGAAAATCTGTCGCTGCAGTCGTGTCACATGTACATCGTGTGACATCCAAGATTAGAAAATTCTACATCAGGATATTGGGCCTCCTTTCTATATTAATGTTTATCTGTTTTGGGGTCTGGCAGGGGGCGTTGGTTGGGGCAGGGGTTAGTTCTCAATCCAGTTAATCTTTTGAGCATGAAAGTCAATTTTTGCTGCCTTTATAAAGTATACCTCAGTCAAATTTTATCACTTTTTTGTCAAAATTTTGGTAAGAAACTGTAGCCAATGAAAAGTGATGTCCATTTGGTCCAAAATTATCAAAAAAATTCAGAAAAATTCATTAAAATTGGTAAAATGTTGCACTAAAATTTTGGTGGGAAAAATGTCAGCACTCAAAGGGGTAACAGTTTAGACGGTCTGAAATTTTTCACTATACTTTTTCTGAATTATATCATAGTGATAAAATGAGGAACTACTTTGAAAGTTTGTCAAATAATCAAAAATGGCAACTATGCTATGCTAACTTCATGAGGGGAAAATTTTGTTGTTGATTTTCCAAAAACCGAAATCAGCAGAAAGCTTCAGTGTCACATGAAATGCTAAATTGAATAAAAACCGACAAATATCATGGAAAGATTCAAAGGACTCACGTGAAAGTGAAATTCTCCCTTTTGATCGCAGTTTTACACGTTTCTTGACTACAAGTTAATGCATACATTTATGAATCATGTTATGCTCATATTTGCAAATATCTTTCTGTTAGCTTAGTGTTCATCAGTAACGTTCCCAAAATTTGTAGAAATGTCAAATGTGAAAGTGATTGGTACATGTACTTAGAAGTGAAAAATCTGACATCAGCATTATTTTTCTGCATATATGAGGATGTAATTGATATAGATCCTAAAAGGCGACATTTTCCACGAATCATGCCACGTAGTGAAGAAGTTTTATTGGTGACCCGGGGAAACTTGTTTGGAATCAAAATTTTTTTCGTATTACAGTACATGTACAATACGCATGTCAGTGGACTTGCATGTAGAATTAGCATTGGATCAGTCAGCGGATTTGATTGACTCTAGCCACAAACACAGTGAATGAAATATGAGTGACAGATAATGAATACATTGATGATTTCGGGCAGTTTGACTCAGATTGAACGGATGTTGTGTGGTACATGTAAGATCAGTAATTATGCAATCTGATACAATTGTGTAGTGTACATGGAACTGTGTGTAGTATGCACAAAATACCAAGAAATATGAATAACAGGTCATTGAATCACCATTCTCTGTCAAGTTTCAAATCTATGAGTATTTTTGAAACGTTTTATAGTCGGAATGAAAAGTGTACACATCACTTATGTGAGACTAAATATTGTTCCTCACATTTTTTCCAGCAACAGAATGGAAGCGATGAGCTAATCTTTTTATTTTTTACAAATTATGGTATAACCAATAATTTTACATACCGTACATCTCGCTATCTGTCCAAAATGCTTATTTAGCATAATTTGGCACACATGCAAAACTCTTTGTCACATCCTCTCTGTAGTAGATTAGTAGAGATCAGTGCTTGCTTAAGGGATGCCTTTGATGGTGAATAAAAAAAAATTGTAACCCCAATAAAAATAATGCAAAAATGGTAATTACAGTTTAGTATGTGCCCAATATTTGTCAGCCTTGGCCATCTAATATTATATAGGGCTCAGCCCTTGGTGTCGCGCCAGGGGTTAAAATTGGCAATGTTATTTGTATTGATTCATGATAAACTGTAATTGTTACTTCATAAACGTTTATATGACAACTATGCCCAGTTTCCCTCTGATGAAAGCAGTTCACGTACTTACACGACGTCAAACCCTGCAGCAGGGCAGGTATAGATTTTCTGTAGCGTGTAAAATTTTGGACAAAAATTGGCAATTTTTACAATGATAACAGCCTATGGCGTTAAAACAAGGGACGTATTATGCAATAATTATCATTGCAATGGTAACCGCACTGCCCACCTTCCACTTGCAAGCTGAAAACTATAGCGTTCCGTCTAAAAACTTGCAATTTTTGAATCTAATTATTGACACAGGGGGCGCTCTTCTATAATTCAATCCCAGCATTCTTTGCGTATGCCCCCGTTCATATGCACGACAGTTTTCTCCGTTTATCTGTATCAACGATACTTTGTATCAGCGACAAGGTGTATAATAACATTTACTGGCTAATAAAAGAGGTATATTTTATAAAAGGCATGTTTATCATAATAATTTGTTTCGTATTTGTTTATTTACGAGTACTCAAAAAAAAAACATGGCGGCGCCCAATGAGAAAGAAGGGTACACTTCCGGTTACTCGCATAGTATATTATGAATAAGCGCATGCGTAGTCAGTAAGCCGCTGGCACGACTATTACACCAGAACTGTTTTAATCTTTATGTTTCACAGGCAAGCCATTATGTATGCATATAATATTTACTCTTTGACATCTCCACAGATGTTTCCAGGCGGAAGGATTATAGAACTTAAAAGTTTTTTCACTGATAGCAAAGAAGTATGGACCGGTTTCTTTCAAAACTTTGCAAAAGGACATCGCGATCCCACTAAGAAACACACATCCCCCCCCCCCCCCCCCCCCCCCCCAGTAAGCCATGACACATGACAGTCAGGTTTCTTCTTGTTTGGTTTCTCTGATGTCTAAACACTATTATTTGGCTGTAGAAACACATTAGCAGATCTTGTACAAAGTTATTCCAGGGGATGATGCACCAAGACTGACACACCATTCATTCCCACTTATGTCATAATTCTAATGTGAGAGGCAAGGACAGTACTACACAAATAGCATTCAACCTGACTGGTGTCTTTCTTGTCGTAACAGGAGGACCATGCACAGAACGGGCAGGGTAAAGCAGACGAGGACACCAATGTTGCAGTTCCCAACGAATTCCCGACCACAAACCTGTATGAGTTGGAAGGCAGGGTGTTCACTGAACAGTGGTCCATTCCGTACAAAAAGGAGGAATCACTGGGAAAGTGTCTGCTCGGAGCCACAAGACTAGCGGAAGAAGGTAAAGTATTGTGTGTCAAACATCTGATACAACTATCTCATGTGTGTCATGAAATTATATCTACACACACCAGTATTTGAGTAGGAAACAATTTAACTTCAGTTTGAAGATATATCCATCTAACTGGTTTTTATAAAATCATTGTTACAATGTGTCAGGACTGATAAGAAATTAGTCTTGTGTGCTCTCTGTCCAGTGAAGTTTCTTGGTGCATCACGTCAGCAAATGATTTTGGTGAATGGATGTGAACCAATCCTGTGCCAATATACATTATTTACGTGATTTAAAATTTTGTGTGTCCAAAAGCATTTGAGTAGTGTGTATGCTGTATTTGCTTATTTGTCCTACTATATCTGAAAAGTAGATCTTTGTTAGAGAAAGCTGTCATTTATATATTTGATCAGTTACGATAGTTTGAAGATAATTTTGTTTTTTAAATGATCACTTTTGGAGTGAGAGTAGTAGAATTAAATTTCTGAGACTACCAACGTATTCTGTTTAACACTGGTGCCTGTGGAACTCATTCCGAGCTCTCAAAGCCAGAGGAGGTAATTCTTTCTGCTTTCAAAGGCAGAGCCAATAAATTCCAATTAATTCCGGTTCAGAATTGACCAAAGTAAATTTGCAGCTGAGCCAGACTTAATTGTGATAATGCAAAGTAATAAATTGCAAGTCGTGAAATATGCGTCTCATGCGTGAAGGTTGCCGGTGGCTTCAAACTTGTAACAAATGTTGCCATTTTTGCGTAATTTGTTGCGTGATATTTGACTTTGACTGATCCAACAATACTCACATCATTTCGTTTCTAGTTGTCACGATTCAACAGAAAACATTGTAACTTCATTTTCATGAGCTAGTGCTTCTTTCTGCTCCACGATGACGATTCTATTGAAAAGTCCAGAGTGCTGTGACTTGTCTGTTTTCGTAAAGAGCTTGTCACTCGTGATGACTCATTCTTGAAGAAAAGAGTTCCAATATGCTTTCTCATGAATAATGAATATTAATTCGCTCAGGTAGAATGACAAAACAGAGTTCAGAGACATCACAGGGATTCAAGTGACACGCTTTTGTGAAAAAATTGCGTTCGTAGTGTCTTGTGTGACATTTGTTCATGGGTCAACAGATTTATGATTAATGATAGTTACAAGAACATCGACAGATTAAAATGTTGCACAACTTGCCACAGACATGTTGATTCTCGTGAGGGCAAGAATTTACAACTGAAAGAGTCGGCTTGCTCTAAGGTACTTGCCAAAAACCATGTCATTGTATAACTTCCATATAATACTGGATGATCGTAAAGTTTTGATGGGAGACAATCTAATAACTTGTACATTCAGCCACAAAGATGTCATTATATCACCTGAATATGTTCATTAAAATAATTTATGTGTTTAAGTTAAATGGACATAGTCGCAGTCTCCTAGCACTATTTTTCTCAGTTTTGCATGTCTGTAGAAGTCAGGTTTAGACTGGTCAGATCTGTAGGGACCATGGATAAATGCACATTGGAAATGAAAGTGATGGTGTTTGGCCTCAAAGCCCCTCCCTAAAAAGTTCGGAAGTATGACAAGATAATGGTGAATGTGTGATTTTCACCATCTTAGTTTTTCAACAATCTAAAATTACTTTTTCTCCCATAGAGTTAATACAATCATGGCGGCCATTTTGAATTTCAAATATTCAAAATTAGGTGATTTGTTTCTCTTATACCGTACTCGTCCGAGTATAAGCCCCCGGTTCGGCAACACTAAACAGCGGTAAAACTAGGGGAGGGGCTTATACTCGAGCAACCCCATGTTATCTGGCATGGACGCTTAATTTATGCTAATTTTATGCACGATTTTTTTCAACACCACTCGATCTTTCTATCGCTTTCAAAATCGACTTACACATCCAAAGAAATTGATTGTACAATCTCTGAATACAGAAGTGACATTTTGGTGAAATTTCAGCGTCGAAAAAAACCCCAAACTTGAAACAAAGATGTCATGTATGCTGCTGATCAACTAGCTGTGGGTCCATAGCTGTGGTGTTTTCAGACGGGATTCATGCCTTTTACGGGCTGGTTTTGACTTTTACGATTTTAACCCCGCCACCACAGCTATGGGATATTCCATAGACTAGCGTCCAAATCCGCCGCAAGCACCCTTTGCGCAAGTTTGCTCGACGATATTTCGAAAAATTTTTCATCCAAATTACAAATTGCCAACACTCATCGACAGCTTGGTTATTAGGGACTCACCAGACCAGAAATCCGCTCAAAATTCACTGAAATATCGCCTTTTTTCTAAGTTTGCGCGACATGACTACACGTAGACCGCCATTTTGCTAGCGTAAAACTGTTGGTCGAGGATCCCTGCAGTACGTCACTACAGTGACGTAGGGCCGTGACCTCTCAACTTCTGAACACAAACTAACTTACGGCCAGCATCCGCGCGGCGCGCCACGAATAATTATAGATCCTAGGACTGAACTTTTTCCCCCAAGTAAAAGTTTGGTTTCAGTTTTGTGAGGCTGGGAATGTCCATAAGACGAACGATGGTCATCGATATCACACGATGAATCTCTCAGTTTGTGTTCACGGCCCTACGTCACTGTAGTGACATACTGCAGGGATCCTCGACCAACAGTTTTACGCTAGCAAAATGGCGGTCTACGTGTAGTCATGTCGCGCAAACTTAGAAAAAAGGCGATATTTCAGTGAATTTTGAGCGGATTTCTGGTCTGGTGAGTCCCTAATAACCAAGCTGTCGATGAGTGTTGGCAATTTGTAATTTGGATGGAAAATTTTTCGAAATATCGTCGAGCAAACTTGCGCAAAGGGTGCTTGCGGCGGATTTGGACGCTAGTCTATGGAATATCCCATAGCTGTGGTGGCGGGTTAAAAATCGGAAAAGTCAAACCGGCCCGTAAAAGGCAGGAATCCGTCTGAAAACACCACAGCTATGGACCCACAGCTACTGATCAACAGTAATGTGAACAGGCATGCATTGCCCAACACGGAAAGGCAACTCAATATTCCAATATCAAACTGTCTACATCTTGTGAAAACAACAACATAGCAGTGAAAATTGTAATAGTCACCAGGAACAGTCTTCACAAATGAATGGATAATTGCTTTAAACAAAAGAAACTGCATGTTCCAAGCATGAAAACATCGTGGCCGTGAATGAAAATAAACAATGGCGGACGTGAGTGAGGCTATTCTATTTAGGCGACGGGGGTGAGTAGGTCAAAAGAATCAAGATAGTACTGGAAAAACGTGTCATTTTCCTTACGATATTGTCAGGGAACTCGTTTCCCATTGTTTTAATATCTTTTAATGGTTTCTTTATTATCTAAAATTAATTTTACCAAGTTAAATGACCAAATATACTCTCCTAACCTTTCTGTATTTGAGTTACACTAGGGTAGGGGCTTATACACGGATGTAATGCATTTTCTAAAATCCTCTTAAATCAGTAGGGGGGCTTATACACGAGCAGGGGCTTATACTCGACGAGTACGGTACTAAACTTTGGATGGTGACCCTGATTTTGATTCTCTGTTTGCTGAGAGAATGGTTTGAAAATGTCATTGAGGGAAGGGTAGAGTTGACTATTCAGATCCTCAGATTCAGATCCTCAGATCCTCAGATTCAGATCCTCAGATATCAGACCTCAGTTCCTATAACTTCAGACGCAGATTCATGATTAAAATTTCACAATTTTCAAAGTTTGATGTAATATACTGATAAATAAAATATAATTTAGATTTGAAAAGGCTTTAGAAATTATTTTATTTGTATCTTGAATCTTGAACTTAAAAACTTCGATCTCAGAATCAGAACGTCATCTGTCGAAGACAGGGTGCGCAATGATTATACTTGTTATATCACGTGAACGTTCCCTCATAGAGATAAACACACCCGCACGCGATAGAACGATCAAGACCGCGACGATCATGTAAATGCTGGCTATCGACAGTCCGTATTTTACCATCATTCGTAATATTTATGGCGAGGGAATATAACTGATCCATGTTGGAGGCCAGAGACCCCGGGCTAAATCAGAATTCAGGGGTTGGAAGAAGCAAGTTAGCTAATCTGTAATTGTAGACCCGTGTTCGTTGAAACTTGTTGAGCAAAAACGTTTATGTAGACTTTTTTGGTTTTCATAACTGCCTTGTACATATCCTATTCAATTATTATTTTAAATATTGCAATCATACTGTCAATACGGGTATTGTAAAAGGCTTGTAAATTCGAATCTGCATCTGAAGTTATAGGATCTGAAGTCTGAGATCTGAGATCTGAAAAGTCAACTCTACTTGAGGGAAGTGTGAGCAAAAGTCTTCACTTTCGAGGCTCATACTACCTGAAGTTTGGTCAACAGAACAAAAACCAGCATTCGACCTGTCTTACTAAATAACAACAGAGAAAGCAATTGATGACACAATTTCAGGCAGTTCTTAGATTGTATCGTAACAACGTAATACAATCCTCATCACGTCTTGTTTGGCAATAATTCCTTTTACTCCAGTGTCTTGTATGATACTCATTATTTTAGCTTACAGGTAGAGTTCGAAGCAGGATGTTTTGCAAAAAAAACCACTCATTTGTCCTTTCCAATTCTAGTTTCTGTTTTGTTCTTCTAGGTACGTCTACAGTAGTACATGCATCCATTGGACTCTCCATAAGCTAGAACTATAAATGTATTTTCTGTTCTGTGTGTAAAATTCACTCGGTCAACTCCAAAAAAAATCAAGTAAAATTGCCCCGCATTCAACTTGTCAATTGTATATGATAATTGATAGCTTTGCCAGTATAGGGTTATTGCCAGCTTCCTGTTTCCTGTACATACATGTAGTTTCATATGAGTGCATGGTTTATTAGAAAATATATGACAAATATACATCCCCAGGGTTACATCTAGCGTGATCCTGGCTCTCGGTGTACAAGTTGTAGTTTTAAAAAAAAAATTATCTTTTTTAAATGTAAAATAATGGAACAATCTTATATATATGTCGGGAAATTCAGTAGGTATAGTTTTCACCCTCAAGAGCTGTAGTGAATGGTAGATATTCCACTGATGTGACTGTCTCTAGTTCAGCTCAGATAATTAAAGGCTAGGGAGATAATCTCAGGGCGCAACTGTTGTGTACGTCACTCGGTGGTAAGAGGATTTCAGCAGTGTGTCAATCTTTTTATTAGTCCCCACGGACACCGTCCGGGGGGACTTATAGGTTTGGTCATGTCCGTGCGTCCGTGTGTGCGTGCGTCTGTGCGTCCGTCCGTTCACGCAGATATCTCATAGACGCCTGGAGCGATTTTGTTCAAACTTGGTTCAAGGATAGTACCCTACCTCATACAGATGCACGTCGATTTGTTTCACAATGCGATCAAATTTGGCCATGTTAGAGGACTTTTTAGTTTTCACCTCCATAGACCCCCATGTATAAGGCAGTCCATAGACTCCCATGTATAAGCACAGGCGACCCATAAAGTATTACTGAGATTTTCACACTAGTTTTCACCTCCATAGACCCCCATGTATAAGGCAGTCCATAGATTCCCATGTATAAGCACAGGCGACCCATAAAGTATTACTGAGATTTTCACACTAGTTTTCACCTCCATAGACCCCCATGTATAAGGCAGTCCATAGATTCCCATGTATAAGCACAGGCGACCCATAAAGTATTACTGAGATTTTCACACTGTTTTCTCTATCATTTTTAGTCCCCACGGACACCGTCCGGGGGGACTTATAGGTTTGGTCATGTCCGTGCGTCCGTGCGTCTGTCTGTCCGTCCGTGCGTCCGTCCGTTCACGCAGATATCTCAGAGACGCCTGGAGCTATTTCGTTCAAACTTGGTACAAGGATAGTACCATACCTCATACAGATGCACGTCGATTTGTTTCACAATGCGCTCAAATTTGGCCGTGGTAGAGGACTTTTTAGTTTTCACCTCCATAGACTCCCATGTATAAGGCAGACCATAGACTCCCATGTATAAGGCTGACCATAGACTCCCATGTATAAGGCAGACCATAGACTCCCATGTATAAGGCAGACCATAGACTCCCATGTATAAGGCAGTCCATAGACTCCCATGTATAAGGCAGACCATAGACGCCCATGTATAAGGCAGTCCATAGACTCCCATGTATAAGGCAGTCCATAGACTCCCATGTATAAGGCAGTCCATACACTCCCATGTATAAGGCACATAGGCTCCAAGATAAATAAAAATTTAGTTTCTCATCGTATTCATATTGCAAAAAGGATGCAGTGACAGAGTTTTTAGTCCCCACAGATAAAGTCCAGGGGGCTCATAGATTGGGTCATGTCAGTCCGTGAGTCCATCCGTTCACGCAGATATCTCAGACACTTTGACAAAATGTCATGTGACCTTGGTGACCTTTGACCTCGAATATACATATTTGTCCATAACTCAGTAACCACAAGTGGTAAACCTTTCATATATGGTATGATGGGACACCCTATGACGCCACATATTGTACCTCATTAATTATGTGCATATCTAATTTTGAGCGAGCCAATAGAGCTAGAGGTCTGATTTTTGGTATATATGGATAACTTAGCAATACAATTTTTTTGACAAAATGTCACGTGACCTTGGTGACCTTTAACCTCAAATATACATATTTGTCCATAACTTAGTAATCACTAATGCTACACCCTTCATATTTGGTATGATGGGACACCTTATGACGCCACATATTGTACCTCATTAATTATGTGCATATCTAATTTTGAGTGAGCCAATAGAGCTAGAGGTCTGATTTTTGGTATATAGGGATAACTTAGCAATACAATTTTTTTGACAAAATGTCAAGTGATGTCAATGACCTTTGACCTCAAATATACATATTTATGCATAACTCAGTAACCACAAGTGCTACACTCTTCATATTTGGTATGATGGGACACCTTATGACGCCACATATTGTACCTCATTATTTATGCGCATATGTAATTTTGAGCGAGCCAAAAGAGCTAGAGGTCTGATTTTTGGTATATAGGGATAACTTAGCAATACAATTTTTTTGACAAAATGTCATGTGACCTCGGTGACCTTTGACCCCAAATATACACATTTGTCCATAACTCAGGAACCACAAGTGCTACACCCTTCATATTTGGTATGATGGGACACCTTATGACGCCACATATTGTACCTCATTAATTATGCACATATCTAATTTTGAGTGAGCGAATAGAGCTAGAGGTCTGATTTTTGGTATATAGGGATAACTTAGCAATACAATTTTTTGACAAAATGTCACGTGACCTTGGTGACCTTGACCTCAAATATACATATTTGTCCATAACTCAGTAACCACAAGTGCTACACCCTTCATATATGGTATGATGGGACACCTTATGACGCCACATATTGTTCCTCATTAATTATGTGCCTATCTAATTTTGAGCGAGCCAATAGAGCTAGAGGTCTGATTTTTGATATGTAGGGATAACTTAGCAATACAATTTTTTTGACAAAATGTCACGTGACCTCGGTGACCTTTGACCCCAAATATACACATTTGTCCATAACTCAGGAACCACAAGTGCTACACCCTTCATATTTGGTATGATGGGACACCTTATGACGCCACATGTTGTACCTCATTAATTATGTGCATATCTAATTTTGAGCAAGCCAATAAAGGTAAATGTATGATTTTTAGTATATAGGGATAGACTATAGGATAGAAATTTTTTGACAAAATGTCATGTGACCTCGATAACCTTTTACCTAAAATACACGATTATGTCAATAAATAAGTAACCACAAGTGCTATGTCCTTTATATTTAGTAGGATGGGAGACCTTATGACAACACATGCTTTACCTCGTTAATTATGCCCATATATAATTGTGGGCAAGCCAATAGAGCTAGAGGTCTGAATTTTGGCATATATGGATTAATTAGCAATACAATGTTTTTTTTCAAAATGTCACGTGACCTTGATGACCTTTGACCTTGAATATGCATATATATGCATAACTCAGTAATCACAAGTTCTTTACGCTTCAATTTTGATAGGATAATAGACCTTAAGATGTCACATCTTGTACCTCATTTATTATGCACATATGTATTTCTTGGCTGGCCAATACAGCTAGAGGTTTGATCTTTTTTCCCGATTTAGAACCATAACTTAGACATGCCTCTTGTTTCAAATTGGGAACAATGACATAGACCTATGTGTCCATAGATCTGAACATATACACTTTAGTGATACTTCTTAATGACCTCATTTCCCTGCCCCCTCAAGACTAATACTCCTATTACAAGTGGGGACTATGTCATTGTCAATGACTTGTTTTTCTCAGAAATCACAAGAGTACGCATATGTTGCCGAATTTAATCTCATAAGAATATAATCTGTACTGTGAAACTGATTGAGAACAAATATTAAAACTAACATTGAGCGTTACAGAGTCACCTCCACGGCTGAAATTTTTAAATTACTGAGTGACTGGTTTTCAGCATTTTTAGATTGCCACGATTGCAATGCTTCATGTTGAAAAGCTGTCAAGCATGTAGATGATGTCATACTCCCAGCCTCTCTGCTGGCCAATTGCGCCCTCAATGGTTTAGTCCGATCTGTATTTCACAGTGTACGCAGTGGTGATGCCTACTAAGGTACATGTAGGCTCGTAATACAGCCACAGGTGACTCAGCATGGCAAAATCACAACACTACATTTACTTCTGACTCATGTCACTTTGAAATGTTTATAGCTTCTATAGAAACACCAGGTCTACAAGTTTGTTACCAAATCATGATATGTACATGTATGAATCTAAAAACATTCTCAGATTGCACATGTCTCATTATTATGCTTGTTAAATTACAGTGTAGTATTATAATTTATACTGAGTATTTTCCAAAGATGTCCTAAAGCTGTGCTGTAACCTTAGTACGATCTAGAACCCCCTGACTGTCATGGATTGTGATTGTTTACAATGACAAGCCAATGAGAGACTGTTTACAATAATATTACATGCAAAACCTGCATTGAATAAGGAAAAGCTTTCGAGAAAAGTTTGATGAAGCCAGTAAACATTGGTGGGATCTGGTGGGATCTGGTGGGATATCAAACTTGGTTGCCTTCCTTACATATTCATACTGCATTCAGCAGGTTGGTCCTTTCTTGTCCATTTCCCTATATCTATTGTACAGTAGGTTATCCACCTTATTTGAAACAACGGTCCCTCTATCACACAGGGACCATGTTTAACCCTTTTCCTGCCAGACAGTTATAACTGTATTACTTCCCCATCAGCCAAGTCAGTAAAAAGCGGTATTGAGCCAAACATGACGTATTTTCACCCGCTTGGCTTGGTATGTTATAGCATCTTTTGTCCAAAAAAAATTAAGTTTACAGTATTATGTTTTCAACAGCCTTCAAATGTACAGTATTATGTTAAAATAAATCATATGGAATACGTTGTGTTTCATTAATTTTAATCATCTTGTCCTGGTGGTGAAATATGGACTTGGCAGGAAAAGGGTTAAAACAACAGTGATCTACTGAAGCCTGGTGGTCAAAGGGTTGTCAGGAGACAGTATTAAAGTAGCTGAGGCTATAATGGTCCACGTCACACATCTTTAGAAAATGATGTGACAGATATGGGTTTGGAAATATGAATATCTAGTGTACGCCATACATTGTATGTGTGTGGGTATCTGGAAAGACAGTGTATGACTGGAAAAAGTACTGGTAGCTTTTGTATGGAAATGCTACCTGCAAACCACTTATGTTCTGCAGTGTACGATTACCCAGTGGTATACAATTATGCACATATGCCGTGTACCGCATATTTATACCTATGATTTTTTCACTGACCACTTTCAATTCCTGTCTCAGGTATGATGGATACCGACGAGAACTGCATGAGGTTCGTTGACAGGTGTATGCCGGAGGCTTTCAAGAAACTCCTGACATCTGGTGCTGTACACCGCTGGGGCACAGATATTCAAGAGGGAATCTACAACATGCTGCAGCTGCTCATAGATTTCATTGCAGCCCGATTGAAATACGACCCAGCTCCAATTGGACTACTTGGCGTTCTTGGCTTGGTGAGAAATTCTTTAAAAAAAATCACTACCCTGATATTTCTTTTGTGCTTCCATAGTTGAGATTTGGACCAGTGTGTGGGACAGGGAATGTAACAGAGTTACTTGTGTTGTAGCGTGTGCAGAGTAATTGTGCAGACCCATTCACTCATTGTTTAGTTCCCTGTGCAGTGGGCAAACAACATCACTAGAAACAGGAGGTCTGTATCAAGATATGCAGTAGAAAGTTTAGATTATCAGTATGAATATTAGTTCAATGAGTTTAGTGATAGAGATAAGTGTGATTTGAATGAAGATGTGATGATGATGATGATGATGATAATGATGATGATGATGATGATGATGAGGATGATGATGATGATGATAATGATGATGATGATGATTATGAGGATGATGGTGATGATGATGAGGAGGATGAAGATGGCATGCAGGACAATGATTTTGATAAAAAAAAATGATGATTTTATTGAAGACAATAATGATGATGATGATGATGATGATAATGATGATGATTATGATGATGATGATGATGATGATGATGATGATGATGATGATTATCATCATGATGTTGATGATGGTTGGTGTAATTGTAAGCGTACATGAGGTTCATTTACATTGTATAGGGCAAAAACCTTCAGACAAACCTCTACTTTTCCCACAGAAAGATTGATCTTTGTGTTAAATTGATCAAAAAAATATTTGAAGCATAACAATGCATGCTGTTCCTCTGGTAGATGTCTACATTTATATCTGCATCGTTATCACACAATGTGTCTCTCCTACCGACAGGCATTTGACCCGGAAACCGAATTCCACTTTAAGAACCGCGCCAAGCGATGGGACCGGATACGATACGAGGACATATTTGGCGCCAACCAAAGCTATGCAGTCAGTCCTCCATTCAGCACATACAGGGAACCCCATGGTTGGCTGGTAAATCTTATCAATCGGGTGAGTCGAAAAGCTGTTCTTGCCTGACTCCAAACTGTCCTAGCAATCTGTAACCATTAGCTTTTATATCTAATTTTGTTCTCCCATGCATAGAAATACAAAGAGATAAGCGAACTGCACACTGAACATGTTGTGGCCTGATGGCTTGACTGTACTTATACGTTGTAACACAGTTTATACTAAATAGCATGTGATAAGGCAGCATTTTTCTTTTCACATTAGTGAGTCATGGGAGAAAGGAAGCGTAAATAGTGGTTTTAATTAGTCCCCACGGACACCGTCCGGGGGGACTTATAGGTTTGGTCATGTCCGTGCGTGTGTGCGTCCGTGCGTGCGTGTGTGCGTGCGTCCGTCCGTTCACGCAGATATCTCAGAGATGCAAGAAGCGATTTCATTCAAACTTGGTACAAGGATTACTTCATATGTCATACAGATGCACGTCGATTTGTTTTGTGATACGATCCAATATGGCCGCCAGGCGGCCATTTTATTATAATTTTTTCATGTACAGAGCCATAACTCAGACATGTTTCAACCGATTTTATTCAAAGTTGGTACAAGGACATTGACCAATGTCATAGATATGCGCGTCATTTTGTTTTGTGATACGATCCAATATGGCCGCCAGGCGGCCATTTTATTACAATTTTTTCATGTACAGAGCCATAACTCAGACATGTTTCAACCGATTTTATTCAAAGTTGGTACAAGGACATTAACCTATGTCATAGATATGCACATCAATTTGTTTTGTGATACAATCCAATATGGCCGCCAGGCGGCCATTTTATTACGATTTTTTCACGTACAGAGCCATAACTCAGACATGTTTCAACCGATTTTATCAAACGTTGGTACAAGGACATTGACCAATGTCATAGATATGCATGTCGATTTGTTTTGTGATATGATCCAATATGGCCGCCAGGCGGCCATTTTATTACAATATTTTCATATACAGTGCCATAACTCAGACATGTTTTAACCGATTTTATTCAAAGTTGGTACAAGGACATTGACCAATGTCATAGATATGCATGTCAATTTGTTTTGTGATACAATCCAATATGGCTGCTGTGTGGCCATTTTATTTACGATTTTTTCATATGCAGAGGCATAACTCAGGCATATCTCAACCGATTTTATTCAAAGTTGGTACAAGGACATTGACCTATGTCATACAGATGCACATCAATTTGTTTTGTGATACAATCCAATATGGCCGCCAGGCGGCCATTTTATTACGATTTTTTCATGTACAGAGCCATAACTCAGACATGTTTCAACCGATTTTATCAAACGTTGGTACAAGGACATTGACCAATGTCATAGATACGCATGTCAATTTGTTATGTGATATGATCCAATATGGCTGCCTTGCGGCCATTTTATTACGATTTTTTCCTGTCGAGGGCCATAATACTCTAAGGCATATCTTAACCGATTTTATTCAAAGTTGGTACAAGGACATTAACCTATGTCATACATATGTATGTCAATTTGTTTCTTGATATGATCCAATATGGCTGCATGGCAGCCATTTTGTTACAATTTTTTCGTGTCCTTAGCCAAAACTTGGGCATGTCTCAATTAATGAAGAGGACTCTATCCTCTTAGGACATGTAATCAAAGTACCCATTAACAAGTGGGGACTGTGTCATCAACGATGACTTGTTTCAGAATATGCCTGTTACTTCACACGTGCAGCTCCCTGTCCGTTGTGTTACTAACCTGGTAGTGAATATTTTATATAAATTTATATATTTTGCTGAGACTGGAATGTTCGTGTTCTTCGAATCATGAACAACAGCAATATGAAGATTTCATTTTGCTGTAAATTTTTCACTACCTTATTGTATTGATTCTCAGTTTTGACTATTTTTTTGCTAATATTTGTATTTTTTGCTTATGTTTGGTGTATTAGTTTGCAGAGAAGGGTGGTTTTGAGTCATGCAGAGCAAGAATGCTGGAGTCCACCATGGAGCTTGATGCACCTGTAAGTTGTGTTGGGGTTACTAATAAGTAGACATTCTGTGGAATTGACTTTGACGTAAATTTTTTTACTTTCAAATAAAGATACTATCCAGCCAGAGTGATTGAACGTAAGATTAATTTTGGAAAAGTTTGCTTGATGTAAGTATAAGTGATAGTATTCAGTTTCATATCTTGTCTTGTCTTGTATTGCAGCTGATGGCTTCCTTGCTGTACCCGTTTGGTGTCTGTGCAGAGTATCTGAATGCGCAGAAAGTGTCGCCTATCCTGCAGGCCATGATGGAGAATGCCATCACCTACATACAGGGACTGGATGAGAATGATCTCAGACACAAGGTAGGCCAGTCAGCCAACTTTTAAGTGTAATGTCTTTCCTCCGCAGCGCCCTCAGTGCAACCCCATGAAACCATCAGTGCTGCCCCACAGAACCCTAAGTGCAACCCCACAGTAACTTTAGTGTGACCCCAAAGTAACCTCAGAACAACCCCACAGGGACCCTCAATGCGATGCCATAGTAGCCTTAGTGCAACCCAGTAGTTCCCTTGGGTTGACCCCCCAATACCCTCAGTGCGACCCCATCGATTTCATTGGTGTAAGTGTACCAATGTGTGTAGAAAACAGAGGGATAAAGCTTTAGATGGATGTGTTCGTATTTTTGAAAGTTGAATGTAGACATTCTGGATGAACTGTAGTATACAATTAACCAATGAAGTACAGTTGAATAATTTTATCAGAATCAGGTTGCAGGAACATAGGATTAATTGTAATACAGCTTTTGAGAATTCAAGTTCAAAGTCACTTGAATGTAAACTATCTAATTTGCATCGATATTGAATTCTGCTATTACTCTCCTCTTTTTAGATATACTGTAAAAATACTTCAAAAGAAAGTAAAATTATTTCATCAAAATTTTGATGAATGTGTCTTATTGCATATATTTGCATTCTCATGGTCTTCCTAATTCTCCTGTTTATTGTTTTGATAGTACGCCATCATCTGATACAAAACTTAGAGGATAACTTTTCACCATTTCTGTTTGTGTTGTATCCTATTATATGGCTGTATGTATTATGTGTTTGTATGTGTTAGGCTGTATATCAGAATATTTTTTCTTTTCACTTCTAGAAATCTGGGAGTGTGTCAGACTTGCTCTCCTCGATGAAGTTACTATGCATGCATCTCTGGACGCCGGACGTCACGGCCATCGATGATCTGCGACTCGACATCGCTCTGAGAATGTTGAAGTCGCCGCACTTCAATGCAAAAATGAACAGTCTGAAAGAGGTAGGATAGAAACATAGGTTTGTCAACCAAGAATAAAATTAAGTAATAAAAACACATTCAGAAAGAAAATACAATGTCATTAGGCGTGTCTGTTTAAAGAAACCGTATGTTTGATACGTTTTCCATTCATACATATTTTATTGCAATTAAGCCAATTAGGGCAACATACCAGCTTGATCAGCTTATCATAATAAAATGAATGTTAATTGTCTGAGGAAACACTTAAAAATTGTATTCATTGGTTTAAATCCACATACCAGTAATTGTGCTTACACATGTCATAAATATCCGCTAATCGAAATTTGATTGCTGATGGCTACTTGAATACACAATTTAGGGAGAAATTAAAAGCATGTAGTGACATATATGTATTATGGCATTCCTTGAAACGTACTGAATTACAATGTCTAGAACAGGCTATGTACAATTTTCAAGGTAGTATCAAGCCAAACCATTTAGTAAAATCAATATTTCAAACAGTGCAGATTCTCAAAAGATATGTTCAAGCATACGGAAAATTAAAACCAGGCACATTATTTCCTGTAATCTGTAAGATTACTTGTATTCATATCAAAAACAGTTTTGCTTGAAGTATAAATTGACAGATTTAAAAATATTCATGAAATAGTATTTACACCTTTGTAATAGTCAAATTGAAGGTTGACGTTGGTCGTGTGATGCTGGCAATGAGAGCATTGTGAAGACTCAGTAGTATCGTTTCCAGATGCTGATTATCAAGCATTTGTGTATAATCAGAATACAAATACCTGTGATTAAACTGAAGGGAGGAGCAAACTACAGATGAAATTCAAAATGGCCGCCATCCTTGTGTTAACTCTATGGGGAAAAATACATTATTTGATTTTTGAAAAAGCAAGATAGTGAAAATGTTTCTTACTTCAAGAGCTTTAAAATGAGCCCCCACAAGTGGTAGATCAGAAAAGAATTGTAAAATTTTGAGAGTCTGGATATCCGTCCCTGAGGCGCATTCTACAATAAAGAATTATTTCCTCCAACAGTTGACCAAGCTGATTGATGATTCGTCAGCAACAAGAGCCGTGAAAAACGCAATACCTTCAGAGAAAATTTTAGACTGGTTGGTAGATCATAAAATCTTGTCCATAGCACTAGAAGGTAAGTATCCCTCTTCAAAGAACAAATTACTATGAGAAAACTTTTTCCAAAAACACCTCAGTACTAGTTGCTGCTCAGTGATTTTACAGTAACTCTTTATCTTAGTGTTTGATTCTGCTTGCCATCTCTGAAAGCAAATTTTTATATTTCAAATCAAGTTTCTATGGTAGGAGGTGAACACAGTACAGTATGTTTTCATTAGTTTCAAATATGAAGGAGTTATACTGTGGTTGGATTTTCTTACATGCAGTGTTTGTCAACATGATAATGCCCAAAAGTTACCTGCTCTGGGTATGCAGGCTGGCTTGTACATGTATATACTCATCTGCTTGTAATCTGTCTTCTGACTGGCTGTGGATAAATTGGATATCAAATTTAATGCAACTTGTGGTGGAAAAAGTCGACTACAAAACCATGGAACATTTGTGTTTTTAGCTACTATAGACTATAGTCTATAGAAGCTATTGGGATGGGTATCCGTCCGGCGTCAGTCTGTATGTATGTATGTATGTATGTATGTATGTATGTATGTATGTATGTATGTCCGTTTGTGAGGCGTCCGTCCACTCAAATATCTTGAGAACCGCAGTACTTACTGATTTGATATTTGTTGTGTAGATGAAAAATATGATTTTTAGAAACTTTTTTTTTTAATTTTTTGATATTGTTGAAAATAGGCAAATTAATGCCAAAAAAGGTGTTTTTGGTAAAAAATCTTCTTCTTCATAACCGCTGGTCAGACAGCTTTGTTATTTGGTATACAGGTCCCAGGGATAACCCAACTTAGATTTATTTCAAATTGTGATGCAATATGCAAATGTGTATTTTTAAGGAATTTTTTTGTCATTTTTGGTCAAAATTTGACTTACAATGTATGTAATTCTTGTACTGTATAAACCCTATCAATTCACCCAGAAAAAAATAATTAATATGATTTTAAATAATTGAATTAATTAGGAAATCATCAAAGCCAAAATAATTTTAGTGTGTGATTATCAGAAAGTTCAACTTTTTTGACAGTTCATAGTGAAATGCTTACCATCTTGGAGGATTAAAACATGTAAAGGCAACTTTCCTGAATCCCAACTTGATATATTCGGAACCACCATTTATGTTATCTAAAAGAAATTGCTCATAATAGTTTGTCATGATAGAGAGGTCAAATAAATAGAGATAGAGAAAGCTCTTATTTCCATTCATGGTTGACTTGGTAAGGATAAAATAAGATTACTTTTTGAGGAAAAAAATAGAGTGGTCAATTAAAAGAGTGGTCAAAGTGATAGGGTTTTATGGTAAAGCTTGGCTGTAAGATTCCTTGTGCTATTTATAGCAATTATGCAATCTGTGTAAACAGTGCAATGAAAGTGTAACATGATTCCTTATAATGCTTTTGATGACCTTGAACTTCTTAAGTTACAAACATTTGTCTCTTCAGTGTGCTTTCTCTGAGTACGTACAGTCTCAACTTATTCAACAGAACTTACTTACAATGTTAATTAGAAAGTTAAAATGTGCTTGGTTAATAGGATGAAAATACTGATATTAAAAATAACCAGCTCAAGATTCTTTATAACCTGACAGATATGCTGTTTTTTATGACGTAAATCTTGATTTAAGCAAGTCTTGTTTACTTTAATTAGAATGTAATTAACTCTCGTTTATTTGCTATTATAGACTAATATAGTCTGATGAAATATGCAAATCTGTATTTTTACGGAATTTTTTCCATTTTTGGTCAGGCCATCCTGAAATGAGCTATCAAAGATATCCACCTTCTTCATCAATACATGTGTCACAAAAGGTTATTCTCTACATAACACAGCAGAGCTCTGTCAACTGTTGAGTCGCTTGTTTTTTCAAAACCGCTAGACAGCTTTAATATTTGGTTTACAGGTCCCTAGGATGACCTTAGTGAGATAATTTCATACAGTCAGGAAATACTTAATTTTGTATCCATGTCTATAGTAGCTTCAGGGACTTTGGCCCTATGTTCTTAATATAAACTCGACCTGTAAAATGTGTGCTGTAACTCTCTCAATGGGAAAGCTGGTTAATGGAATAAGGCATTATGTTACACTGATATGATTATCCTTAGTTTGTATTTCCCCTTTCATTTTGTGGGTAAATTTATTCTATTATAGAAATATCTTTTATAGACTTCCCCACTTGTATAGGCAACTTGTCCATTCAGTATTGGATTAACAATGCAGTATTTGCTCAGCGCATGAGATAATATTATATCAGTCTGCATATAGACGATTAAATGGCTTTCTATTTTGGTCTGCTGTGCTGGTGAAATCCCAAATGTGGAGATAATGAAAACAGAGAGAGTAGAAACAAAGTACTCAGACAGGAAACTAGCTTTCTCATAAAATTAGCATGAAAGGTAAATTGAAAGTGAAATTTATTCACCAACAAAGCAGTCATAGAAACAGAAGGAAATGAATTTTCAGAAAAGAGGAAACAAGTAGAAAAGTATGAAAAAATTCTCAACATATATTGAAGTGTATCAGTGTAAAATTAATAGCCAGGGGAAAATTCACAATTTGCCTAAGTGAAATAAAACTAAATGAGTAATTTTTGTACCCTAAATGGATCATTTCTGTGTCTCAGTTGTTTTGTCAAAGTCACTTCAGAACAAACTATATTAAAAAGTAATACCAGCCCTACAATACATGGCTCACACTCATACATTGTATCATAGTCTGTTGCTGAAATTTTGACCAAAAATGGATGGACTTCAGAGCTTTTACTGTCCACACTTTGTTCCAAGGTTAAAGTGGCACTCACACTTGGTAACATTTTTAAAGCACATTTTTTAATGCCAACGGTCGATATTTGACGAGGCGACTGCGCGCGGATCGCGAGATATCGATAAAAACATGTCTTCAAAAAAGTAAAAGTTTGAATTCCGGTGGCCCACCTAAATTCAGCTTCCGAACATCGAATGTTCGGCACTGGGGCCATTGTCAACTAAGCTATGGAGTACGAGTCTACGCTGACGCTGCTGTACGCCACAGTACCACTGGCGTCGGTGATCGGTCATGGCCTGTGGGAGAAAGCTGAGTCTTACTGACTTGACGTATAAACGAAAAACAATTTTTGCTGATTCCACCAGAATTGGCATAGGTGACTAGCACAGTTACGTGCGGTTGATACATAGCGGCCGCCGCGTGATATGCATAGACGCATGCCACGTGCGCATACCACGCGCGCGGCGTACTGTGTGGCAGACGACAAAATGTAGTCATCGGAGGCGGCTAATATTTGACATGTAAAAACTGATGTTTATGTGGTATTGGTTAAAAATATAATACAACCGATTTAGAATAATGAAAACGACAAAAAACTAAGGAGAAGTTTTAAAAAACTTACCTGAGGTAAAGGCATAATGCTGTATATAAAGTCTTTGCAGTGGGAAATAAATTAATTACGTCGTTCGAACTTATTGTAGACTCCCTAGAATATCGTCAATCAGCACAACAACAAACCTTCGGGGGATTTCGAATCAAAATAGAACGATTGTAAAACTTCGGGATGTGAAAATATGCTCGGGAATGACATGTTTTATCGATATCTCGCGATCCGCCAGTTCAAATATCGACCGTTGGCATTAAAAAAATGTGTTTTAAAAATGTTACAAAGTGGGAGTGCCTCTTAAAGTGTTAACATTGACTCCTGCCTTTCTGGTTGTGTCTTGCAGGAAACATTGACCAATCCCAGTACTGTGATAAAATCAAAGGCATTGTTGAGTTCCTCGGGTCGAGACTGTCACTTGATGAACTGACGAAAATTTGGAAAATGCAGGTAAGATTTAAAGCTTTCCTTGCCTTTCCATAAAATAAACAAGTCACAAACAATGAAGCAAGCAAGTCATGCTATTTCAGCGCAGTAATACAATATTTCTTGCCATGAAAGTACAAAGAACAAAGTTTTATGCATATACACAAGTGCATCTGATAATTGAGAAAATTTTAGGGAGAGAATTAGGAGGTTTAAGTGCCTTTTGTCAACCCTATAAATTTATTCGGAATAGTTTGGATATTTTTTTTATCTTTAGATTTAAAATTCATGAATAATAAAGTATGCTAAATTTCAGCTGTTTACTGAAATTCAACAGCAGGCTGAACCACTTTTAGCTCCCATAGCCATATGTATATATGGCAATGGAAGCTATTCTTATAGGCTAGGGAAATGTCTGTATGTATGTATGTCTGTATGTCTGTATGTCTGTACGTCTGTATGTCTGTATGTCTGTATGTCTGTATGTCTGTATGTGTCCGTCAACATCAAAAACTCCAAAACCGCTGACATTTCATCTTGATATTTGATGTGTACATGGATGATGGGCTGTAGATGAGATTTTGTTCAAATGAAGTTGTCATTGCCAAAAATATGCAAATTAAGTGAAAAAATGTAAAAACAGTCAAAATTGAAAAAACTCAATAACCACTGAGCAGATTACATGAAAAATTAGCATGTAAGTACTTTGGGCTGACATGAAATGATTGTGCACATCTTGGGTCAGTATCTTGGACTTGCTATTTTTCATGAATTTTTTTGTAATTTTCTCCCATTTTTGGTCAAAAAATCTCCTGCTCTGAAACCACAAGTCCGATTGATTTGAAACTTGGTATGGAAGTGCATAGAAGTGACCTTTCCCAAATTTGGGCAAATCGTGGTGAAATTTGCATATTTTAGTTTACACGTCCATAGACTCCCATGTATAAGGCAGATCTCCATAGACTCCCATGTATAAGGCCACGAAAAATAAAAATTTAGTTTCTCGTATTCATATTGCAAAAAGGATGCAGTGACACAATTTTTAGTCCCCACGGATGAAGTCCAGTGAGCTTATAGATTGGGTCATGTCCGTCTGTTCGTCCATCCGTGAGTCCATCCGTTCACGCAGATATCTCGGATATTTTGACAAAATGTCATGTGACCTTGATGACCTTTGATCTCAAATATACATATTTGTCCATAACTCAGTAACCACAAGTGCTACCACCCTTCATATATGGTATGATGGGACAGCTTATGAAGCCACATATTGTACCTCATTAATTATGCACATATCTAATTTTGAGCGAGCCAATAGAGCAGAGGTCTGATTTTTGGTATATAGGGATAACTTAGCAGTAACAATTTTTTGACAAAATGTCACGTGACCTCGGTGACCTTTGACCTCAAATATACATATTTGTCCATAACTCAGTAACCACAAGTGCTACAGCCTTCATGTATGGTATGATGGGACACCTTATGACGCCACATATTGTACCTCATTAATTATGTGCATATCTAATTTTGAGCGAGCCAATAGAGCTAGAGGTCTGATTTTTAGTCCCCACGGACACCGTCCGGGGGGACTTATAGGTTTGGTCATGTCCGTGCGTGTGTGCGTGCGTGCGTCCGTCCGTCCGTGCGTCCGTCCGTCCGTTCACGCAGATATCTCAGAGATGCCTGGAGCGATTTCATTCAAACTTGGTACAAGGATTACTTCATATGTCATACAGATGCACGTCAATTTGTTTTTTGATACGATCCAATATGGCTGCCAGGCGGCCATTTTATTATGATTTTTTCATGTACAGAGCCATAACTCAGACATGTTTCAACTGATTTTATTCAAAGCTGGTACAAGGACATTGACCAATGTCATAGATATGCACATCAATTTGTTTTGTGATACGATCCAATATGGCCGCCAGGCGGCCATTTTGTTACGATTTTTTCATGTACAGAGCCATAATTCAGGCATATCTCAACTGATTTTATTCAAACTTTGTACAAGGACATTGACCTATGTCATACATATTCACGTCGATTTATTTTGTGATACGATTCAATATGGCCGCCAGGCGGCCATTTTATTACGATTTTTTCATGTAACAGAGCCATTACTCAGGCATGTTTCAACTGATTTTATTCAAAGTTGGTACAAGGACATTGACCAATGTCATAGATATGCACGTCAATTTTTCATATGATACGATCCAATATGGCTGCCGTGCGGCCATTTTGTTACGATTTTTTCATATACAGTGCCATAACTCAGACATGTTTTAACCGATTTTATTCAAACTTGGTACAAGGACATTGACCTCTGTCATACATATGCACATCGATTTGCTTTGTGATACGATCCAATATGGCCGACATGTGGCCATTTTATTACGATTTTTCCATGTCCGAACTACAACTCAGACATAGACATGTATCAAGCGAATTTATTCAAAAGTATTTTTATCACAGACCTAAAGAAGAGGACTCTATCCTCTCTGAGGACATGTAATCAAAGTACCCATTAACAAGTGGGGACTGTGTCATCAACGATGACTTGTGGTATATAGGGATAACTTAGCCATACAATTTTTTTGACAAAATGTCACGTGACCTCGGTGACCTTTGACCTTAAATATAATATTTGTCCATAACTCAGTAACCACAAGTGCTACAGCCTTCATGTATGGTATGATGGGACAGCTTATGACGCCACATATTGTACCTCATTAATTATGCACATATCAAATTTTGAGCGAGCCAATAGAGCTAGAGGTCTGATTTTTGGTATATAGGGATAACTTAGCAGTACAATTTTTTGACAAAATGTCACGTGACCTCGGTGACCTTTGACCTCAAATATACATATTTGTCCATAACTCAGTAACCACAAGTGCTACAGCCTTCATGTATGGTATGATGGGACACCTTATGACGCCACATATTGTACCTCATTAATTATGCATATATCTAATTTTGAGCGAGCCAATAGAGCTAGAGGTCTGATTTTTGGTATATAGGGATAACTTAGCAGTACAATTTTTTTGACAAAATGTCACGTGACCTCGGTGACCTTTGACCTCAAATATACATATTTGTCCATAACTCAGTAACCACAAGTGCTACACCCTTCATGTATGGTATGATGGGACAGCTTATGACGCCACATATTGTACCTCATTAATTATGCACATATCTAATTTTGAGCGAGCCAATAGAGCTAGAGGTCTGATTTTTGGTATATAGGGATAACTTAGCAAAATGTCACGTGACCTCGGTGACCTTTGACCTCAAATATACATACACTAAATAGTCCAGGATGGGAGCTACAGTGTCATTGACGCTATTTTTTTTTTTTGTGATTTGAAAGTTGCTTGAAGAAATGAGATGAGAACTTTGAAATTTTCCCCAACGTTAAACCCTTTTGCCACCATGGTTTGGCCCCAAACCATTGTTGTCAATGGTAATTTTGGACCTGATTACAGGGAACTAGGGTGAACAGATTAATTGTGATGATTTTGTTCATTTTAATCATACAGAATGGTCAGCAGGCTACTGTAGTTGATAACATCCATTCCATCATGGCCGCAGCGGCCGTGAAATTCAGTGCACAACAGTTGGAACACCTCTTTATGCTTATTCAAAAGGTAAGAAACCCTCTCTCCACCAGTCATGTTTTTTTGTACAACCATTTCAAATGATTTGGATTTATCTTTGTCCAGAAAATCCCTCAGTGATCAAAGCCATAGTCTGTGTATGTAAACATTTGGCTAAAAAACATGTTTACAGTATCTATGTTTTCAAGGGCTTTCAAATGTTCAAGTTAAAGTTAAATTCACCATATGGGACATGTTGTGCTTCACTAGTTTTAATGAACTTGACCTGATGTTGAAATATGGACTTGGCAAGATTAGGGTTTCAGCATTTTTCCTTCTGCCCTACAAGTGAACATTTTCCCCGTAATATTTTCCAGTCGTGGCAAGACGAGAACGACAGAATGAGGGAGAAACTACTGAGCCTGATAGGGAAGATAGGTCGGGAAGCCAGGGTGAATAAAACCACCACAAAGGTGCTAGAATTACTGTGGGACTTGTCACACCTGCCTGCCCTCCCTACACACCTAATAGAACAGGCCTTGGATGAACACCTGACCATCCTGAGTGATTCCTTCTCTGTCAAGGAGCAAGTGAAGAAAAATTACGTCATCAAGAGCATCGATGACATTAAGAAGGTGAGAAGGAATGTCAACTACTTCTATCCACCAATCTTTTTTTCACCCACACTCATAATGAAATGTCTCAGAAATTGAGCCTTTTAGAATGCAGCAGTGCTTATAAATTGTAAATGCCATGAGTAGAATCCAAGAAATGTAAAACCAGGTTTCTTTTATATTTATGTAGTATTTCTGATTCATATTGTGAGTTAGGCAATGTGTTAAGTGTCCTTGCAGTAATATGGCCATGAAATTGTATAATATTTTGGGAATCATCAAACTTTGGCCTCAACCTGTTGTTATCAAGAAATGTGGTAGCCTACATGTTGCTGACAACAGGGATAAAAGGACCGTACAATGAGCGTAGTTTGAGGGATATGTTGATGTTGTTATCAAGTGGAGGTGTGGCCTATGCAGTGTAAAGACCAGAGAACTCATGTCCTCTCACTTCTCTTATCAAAAGCCTCCACATTTGAAACAATATTGTACGCTTATACATTCTGATTGACTTTTCCAAGACTTCTGCAAATTACGACAGCTATATTTGATGTTGTGCAGTTTATGTCACGGTGATGGATTATGAATATACAAAGTAAACTAAATAGCACTTATCATTTTTGACAAATAGGTGACCATTCTAGCAGTGTCTAACGCTGCTGTGTTTTTCGTGATAATGTTGCCATGGAAACAAGTCAGGCATTCCTCAAAGGTCAAACTGGCAGGTCGGCCTGCAACAGCTTGGCTCTTCGTTATCTCAAATGGACCCATAGTGTACACAGATTTATGAATATTTGTTCTACATTGCTATGAAATATATGTTATGGTCCCATAGATTTTCGGGAACTTTTTACTTTGGCTAGGTTCTAGTACTACGGTAGTGTTCAGAGTTTTTACTTCATTTAAAATGTCAACTCTGAGTGGGATTGATGTCTGTCTCATAATTTTAGCCAGAAGAGATACATGTAGGCATTTTATCAATTTACAGTTTTTTTATAGCATATAAATTTATTCATCATTTGTATTGGCCTGACAGTCCAATCAAAACATTCTTTTGTGACATTTCATCCATTACTTTGTAGTACTGACCTCAAAGTAATTTGTATAGTTGGCAACATTAATTATCTTCTGTCAATATTGTCTCCAGATGATAATCTATGTTTTGGTGCAATTTTATTAGAAATATTTTTTTTCTGTGGCATTTGAGTCAATGGAAAATTTTTAGAAATTTGATATTGCTATTATTTTGAGGAATTCTTTTGTTCAGAATGCTACTGAACTCAAATGGCAAGACTGACCAATACTGGGCCCCAAACTGGACAAGGTTAAAAGTCACACAATCCTGAGGGGTCCAGTTGCTTCACAAAACCAAGGGAGGGCCCCCTAAGAATGCCCTGATTGTCCTGATGAGGCAGCTTAGGCTTGGTATTCTTCCCATGCACAACATACAAAACGAATATCAAAGTTGTCAGGAAGATTTTTCAGGTGTAATTTGCACCAATATATATTATTTTTGCTTTGTAATTAGAGGTGATTATAACTTATCTTCAAGGCGAAACTGATGCAGCAAACTCCCACATATATTTCATCTTGACTGGAAAATATCAAAAGACCTGTAGGGCAGAGTGAATGATTAAAACACAACATTGTGTAAGGAATTTTTCAAGATCCATTTAGTACTATGATTTGGTTCTCGAATGAGAATTATCTCACTGTGTGCCTATAACCATATTAAGGAACTGTTCATGTGTTTCCTACCACACAGGGTTTTTGGGTTGTGCCAGCCTTCAGGCAGCTGTACCACATTGCCAGAAGCATTGTGAAGCAAACATACCACAAAGAAAAGGTAATATTATCAATTTCTTGTTTTGGATTCTTACATAGCAGTGTCTCAGCTAGCTGAACTTTGCAATTCTATTTTCCATTTGAGTTGTCATATACCGATACTATTGATTCTGACTTTTTGATTCATCCCAATATTTTAATGGTTAAATAACACTATCTTCACGCTATACTAAATCAACCCTCTTTTAACTCTTAATTTGAACAAAAAATTCATTTGTATAATGCACAAGGTTTAAACCTGACTCTCATACCTTTCGTACTAACTACAGGATACATGGTAGACAATATTTGGGATTGTCAAAAAACAGCGATGTAATCATTTCAATTATTAAAATAAAAACCAGAGAAATTAGGAATTGAAAAACATTTCTTACCCTTCACAGCAACAGTACAAATATCTTTAGAGCTCACAGCAACAGCACACATACGGAGATTTTCTGTAACACTTTTTATGCTCTGCTGAACAACTCGTCCTGTATTTGTGTACTCAATATAAGCTGCTTTGGTTTTTTCTTTGTAAATTTTTGACCCTGTCCACTCGGTCTCTACATGTTTATGTTCGTTTAAATAGCCACTGATATTGTTTCATTCCCAACCCCAGGGGATACTGCATGAATTGAACAAGAACTATGAAGTTGTCAAGCTGGTGACACAGAGTCTGGTACGCTCCCACAAAATGGCAGTCACTGCAGCTGGAGAGAACCCACTCACACCAGACACAGTAGTTGATAGTAGATACACACACCGCGAGGTGAGTAAGAAAAATGACCACAAAAACAGAAACCATTATCAAAAAACTTTAAGTCAAGATAGCAAATCACTAGATTTTGCTGATGTTGCTTTGCCAATTGCACATTTTAATTTCACAGAAGATTAAAGCACTTTACTACTAACATTTTCAGGAAGTTATAACACACAACAAGTGAAATTAATTCTGCTTGAATTATTAACAATTTACTTTCACTTAAAAACAGCTTTTAAGTTGATACCAGGGTTTCAATTTCCAGGTTGCAGTGATAAATTCACAGTACAAAATTCATTCCTTTGGCACTATGGCAGTCAAATGTATGTTACTTATTGTTACCAAAAACTTTCAGTTTTTCAATGTAATTGAGGCTTGCTTATTGCTGTTACAGTAGTGAGAAAATCTTCTCTAATTTAAATTGGATCAATAATGGCACATGGTAATCCAATGCTCTTTACTTTAATCATCCATGTTTACGCAGGTAAAAATTGCACAAAGTGCCAGTCTGAGACTAAAGAAGAAATGTTAACCTGTCCCCTTATTCCCTGTAGACAGATCCGCACTCACCTTTGATAACAATGGGTATAGGGTAGTCCAAACCCTTGAGGTAAAAGGGTTGAAATGATCAAGTGCCAATTGTTTTGACATTTTAACTTTACTGATATTCTCAGACTTTTCTGGTAACCTGTGTGAAGGAGTAAGATATGAAGTTTTATATTTTATGTGCACAAGTATTCATTATTTATGTGACATGTATCTTTCTTCGGAGTAGTAATATTCTAAAATCCTTTCCATGTCATACCTGTTTTATCGCCCAAAGGGGGAAGCTACGTTTGTCCCAAGGATTGGGCCTTTCTATACTATTTACTGTAACATTGTCTCTACTGTAGGAACGTTTCCCGACATAAATGCATCAGCCTTTTGTTATGTACACATGAGATAAGTGGCTTTCAAAAAAGTCAGATGAAAAAGTGTCTCTTCAAAAGCAGCTTTAATCCTTTCCCCTCTGCATCAAACGTTGGTTCATCTGCATTGTCTTCAGTGGGATAGTCATACCTGTATACTTGATATTGGGGTGAAAGGGCCATCTTATTAGGTATTCTAGAAATCATTCTGTACAATAGTTGACGTGGCAGTGTGTCTTGATTAGAAATATGGGTCACACATTCATGCTTTCCTTTCTTTCATTTGTTTAAATTTTATTTCCTTTTCAGTTTGTGTCATGCCATCTAAGATTCCTCGCCTTCATCCTTCAAGAAGGTATGCTGTATTTACATTGGCACAGGGCACGAGATATTTGGGACTGTCTTGTTGCCAATCCAGATGCGTGCGAAATGGATAGAGAGGTCAGTACTTCAGTTTTAATAATATAAAACATGATGCCTTAGTATCAGGCATCTTACTCCAATGTCAGACACCAAGTACCTTGCTCCAATGTCAGACACCTTGCTACAATGTCGGACGCCTCGCTACAGACACCTTGCTACAATGTCAGACACCTTGCTACAATGTCGGACACCTCGCTGCAGACACTATGCTACAATGTCAGACACCTTGCTACAATGTCAGACACCTTGCTTCAATGCCAAACACCTTGTTACAGACACCTTGCTACAATATTATGCACCTTGTGACAGACACCTTGTAACAAAGTCAGACACCTTGCAACAATGTCAGAAACCTTGCTGCAACATCAGATACCATGCTTACAGTGTCAGGCACCTTGCTACAGACACCTTGCTTCAAAGTGAGACACCTTGCTACAATGTCCGATACCATGCTACAGTGTCAGGCACCTTGCTACAGACACCTTGTTACAATGCCAGGCACTTTGCTACAATGTTGGGCACCTCCCTACAGACTCCTTGTTAAAATGTCATACACCTTGCTGCAATATTGGACATCTTGTGACAGACACCTTGTTACAACTCCAGACACGTTGTTACTATGTCTGATACCATGCTACAATGTCAAGCACGCTGCTACATACACCCTGCTACAATGTCAGATACCTTGCTACTAATGTTAGATACCTTGTTTTTCATGCATACAACATTTTAGTACCAAGTATTTTTGAAAAATCCAATTTGTGTAAGTTAAAAATAAAGTTGAAATTTGATACAAGTGGAGAAAGACAAGACTAGAGATACCATTGAAGCCAAATGTCATAAAAATGTAGATTCTTTGCAAAGTCTTTTTAACAAAATTCCTGCCTTTTACTGAGTTAAAAGCTGTGATTAATTATGAAAAAGGTAAAATGCTTGCAGGGATAGTAGAGAAGTATTCAGTCATAAATAACTGAAAAGATAACATTTCACCAAATTTTGAAAATGGATGGATATTAATTGATTACTGGGAAGGTACCAGTAGGGGAAATGTCAGTGAAAATATTCTGTAATTAATCTTCAAAGACCAAATATCTCACAAATTTTAGCATTACTGCCTTCCATATATATAAAACAATATTTGTACTACATGTACATGTAGGAAAGCAAGAGTCAGGAAACAAGCAGAGTAATTCTCTTTTACAGAGTCTATTTTCAGAATTCTACCAATAGAATGGAAATAGTCATTGTATCAGGCCATCAATCTATTAGAACCAGCTGTGTCATTTCATTTATGCCTTATCACCATGGCAACCATAGAAAATTCATGCACTGTTTCTGATGGAAATTCCGTTTGAAGAAAGTGGTTAAGTTTCACGTTGTCCAGTGAAATGTCAGAATCTAATTTTGTAGCGGGGAAAAGCATCAAAATGATGACACTTTCCCCGCCTTTCCTCCGAATTGCATGGTTTATCTGTCAGTAGAAGCAAAAGAGAGTGTTCATGTAGGATAATGAGTTCACAGCTCAGTCAATTCAGATCTCTTCTGGTGTCATTACTCACATAGAGTTTGTCCAGTTATCTCCTGCTGGCAATCTATTTTTAATTTTAGTCTCTTAATCTGCTCAGCTTAGGCAGATAGTTATTCCATTATTAAAAGTCATTGGATTAAGAAATGTACCAAGAGACTCGTGATGTTAGAAATTAAATTTGCCCTGGTACTCACTATAAATCATTCTGATAAGTTATTTTATCATTCAGTCATTCATTCATTCATTCATTCATCTGTCCACCATCCGTTCATCTATCCACCCATCCATCCATCCATCCATCCATTCATCCATCCATTCATTCACCCATTCATTCACCATTCCATGACTTTTATTAGTCCCCACGGACACCGTCCGGGGGGACTTATAGGTTTGGTCATGTCCGTGCGTGCGTCCGTCCGTCCGTGCGTCCGTCCGTTCACGCAGATATCTCAGAGATGCAAGGAGCGATTTCATTCAAACTTGGTACAAGGATTACTTCATATGTCATACAGATGCACGTCGATTTGTTTTGTGATACGATCCAATATGGCCGCCAGGCGGCCATTTTATTACGATATTTTCATGTACAGAGCCATAACTCAGACATGTTTCAACCGATTTTATTCAAAGTTGGTACAAGGACATTGATCAATGTCATAGATATGCATGTCGATTTGTTTTGTGATACGATCCAATATGGCCGCCAGGCGGCCATTTTATTACAATTTTTTCATGTACAGAGCCATAACTCAGACATGTTTCAACCAATTTTATTCAAAGTTGGTACAAGGACATTGACCAATGTCATAGATATGCACATTGATTTGTTTTGTGACACAATCCAATATGGCTGCCAGGCGGCATTGTTACTACAATTTTTTCATGTACAGAGCCATAACTCAGACATGTTTCAACCAATTTTATTCAAAGTTGGTACAAGGACATTGACCAATGTCATAGATATGCATGTCAATTTGTTTTGTGATACGATCCAATATGGCTGCCAGGCGGCCATTTTATTACGATATTTTCATGTACAGAGCCATAACTCAGACATGTTTGAACCAGTTTTATTCAAAGTTGGTACAAGGACATTGACCAATGTCATAGATATGCATGTCAATTTGTTATGTGATACAATCCAATATGGCTGCCAGGCGGCCATGTTACTACAATTTTTTCATGTACAGAGCCATAACTCAGACATGTTTCAACCAATTTTATTCAAAGTTGGTACAAGGACATTGACCAATGTCATAGATATGCAAGTCTATTTGTTTTGTGATACGATCAATATGGCCGCCTGGCAGCCATTTTATTACGATTTTTCATGTACAGAGCCATAACTCAGACATGTTTCAACCGATTTTATTCAAAGTTGGTACAAGGACATTGACCAATGTCATAGATATGCATGTCAATTTGTTTTGTGATACGATCCAAGTATGCCGCCAGGCGGCCATTTTATTACAATTTTTTCATATACAGAGCCATAACTCAGACATGTTTCAACCAATTTTATTCAAAGTTGGTACAAGGACATTGACCAATGTCATAGATATGCACGTCGATTTGTTTTGTGATACGATCCAATATGGCCGCCAGGCGGCCATTTTATTACAATTTTTTCATGTATAGAGCCAAAACTCAGGGATATCTCAACCGATTTTATTCCAAGTTGGTACAAGGACATTGACCTATGTCATACATATGTATATTTGTTTGTGATACGATCCAAATGGCCGCTAGGCAGCCATTTTATTACGATGTTTTCATGTACAGAGCCATAATACTCAGACATGTATCAAGCGAATTTATTCAAAGTTGGTACAAGGAGATTGACTACTGTCATACATATGCATGTCAATTTGTATGTGATACGATCCAATATGGTTGTTACGATTTTTTCATGTACAGAGCCATAATACTCAGGCATATCTCAACCGATTTTATTCAAAGTTGGTACAAGGACATTAACCTATGTCATACATATGTAGGTCTTTCTTGTATGTAGGTCATTCTTGGCCATGAGCGCTATCTGTATCAAAGTATTTTTATCACAGACCTAATTAATGAAGAGGACTCTATCCTCTCTGAGGACATGTAATCAAAGTACCCATTAACAACAGTGGGACTGTGTCATCAACGATGACTTGTTTAATACATTATTTGTTTGTTTTTATTATCAGATAATTAAATTAGTGTATCTGGTTTTTAGATTTCTCTCCACTTTATACCGAGTTGCTGTTGCAATTCTGTACACCTTGTTTTCTGTGTTTTATTGTTGTGATCAACTATTTTATGACTGCTCCAACAACGTTTAGTACAATGTATCCTTCTGTTAATCTCAAAAGAGTCCGTGAAGGCAGATACTCTCGTTTTATAATATTTGGAATATTGTAAGCAAATAATCTCACTGATTTTTAGCATTCAGTTTTGTGACTGCTTACTCAGAAAAAAGACCCATTTTACTCAGTTGAGTACATAGTTGGATGTGTATGTTGGAGGGTAGGAGAGAGCTTGTAATTTAAGTAAACCTCACTGTAATATCATAATGCAAGCAGTGGCTTATTTAGCAACACATTTCCAGAGTCCAGCTTTCAAAAATACATGTGGTGACCATAAAGGACACAGAACAAGAAGTACAGACTTTCTCAGAGAAAAAAGTTTTTATGAGTTGTTTGTTGAATGTGTTATTTTACATTACTTCATAACAGTTTTGTTTCTCAAATAAGTAAATTATTTGTATGTTTGACAATTCTAATTAACTGCAGACAAATTTGACATTTAGAAGCTATTGAGACATGGCAGAATTCTCTTGTAACTGTCAGCTTATGTTCTGTATAGCATGTTACATATTTTGAATGACCATGTTTTAATTTTTACTGTATTATTTGTGTTTCCAGACATGTTTTGATTGGTTCACAAAGGGGCTGTGTGACCTCGAGGCCGAAACACAACAACAGCTGTTCACCCAGAAACTGCTGAAATTTGATCCGGCCAAACTTTCCCTGAGAGGATTTGCCTGTGTTAGAACCTTCTTTGAAAATGTCAACCTGTATGAACACAAGCTTAGAAAAAGTGCTGGTTCAGCATATGTGAGTATTTTTTTTTGGGGGGGGGGGGGGTGGGTGGAGGTAATGTACATTGCTATATAGTGACCTGCAGTAGAACGTTATAGAATTCACAGTGAATGTGCTTGGTTTTTGATTATTTTATTTTTTGTGCTGGAACATGTTGCATCGATTTTGTCGTATCAGCAAGTGTTTGTTCATGTACCCTATCTAAATTAATATATTGTTCTTTTTCAAAACTTAGGAGAGTCACTCAGTTTATTTGTGTGTTTGTTTATTCATTTATTTTACACTGCCTTGAATCAGAAAATTTGAGAAATGGGTGCATACTTTTGGAACCCATCTAACTCATAATATGATTGCATTGATATTCCAAGGGGAACTTTCATAAATTTGACTGAATGTCCACCCTTGACTGTAACATAGTGTACATTATTTTGCATATGTATGGGAATGCCTGGAGTGCATGAGTTTCGCTCTGTTGAGACCAGTGAAAAGTTAGTGGTTTTTGAAACCAAGTTCATTGACAGTGGTCCAGAGTTCCTTCTGTAAAATCCGCCCGTTCATTTCATGTATTTATCATTCATACCTTTTAATGCACTATAGAATTATAGATAGGTACAGATAGCTATGGCAAAATTGCGGTACGATGCAATTGTACCTGGACTCAGGTTTTATACAGCAAAGCCATCATGAGACATTAACTACCCAATCTCAGCTCGACACAATCCTGGCACTTTTTAACATGAAATCAGGATAGCTGCAGTAATCATGTGATGACTGCTGTGACACAATAAAACTTTAGAAAGTAATTTCTACGCAAATTTATTTGTTCTTGGTACAGGTTGTTGAGAAACTTGATCTGTATGGCATCGAGTTCATGTGGCAGATTGCACTGGAGACGCCCAATGAAGAGATTGCCAACATCGCCATCAAGCATTTACTTCACATGTGTTACAATAATTTATCTCCAAGGCTTAAAAAGGTAAGCTTGTAGGAAGGGATGTTCACTGTTTGTCATTTTAAGGTACTCCATCCTTCTCTGTGTACTTTTTGTACATTTTTTCTTTGCATGGAATTTTTATGTGACAATTTGGAAATAATGTATTTTCCCTGTGCTATTTCATTAGAAGACATGTCATAAAATATCAGTGTAAGTTTTACTATTTAATTTTTTAATCCATAATACTTGATCAGCACAATTTGACTTCACTACATTATAAACTAGGTTGTTTTGCAAGTATACATGTTTTCAAACTGAGGCATACAGTAGTGCGCCCTCAGTGGCGGAGATACAAGCACCAATCAGTGTATGGAAATCCCTCAGGACCAATTGTAATCAAAATGGTCTGTGTTCAAGTTGTTAAAGTCTCCACAAATGTACTCACCATGTGAGTGCCACCATGGGATGAATCCAAGTTATCATTGAATCTGTTTGGTGCTTTTGAACTCAGGATCCAGTCAGCCTTCACAAGAAGTTCATCACTGAATGCTACAAGAGGTTAGAGGAGGCCATGATTACGCTAGGGGGTTCAGCGTTGGCTATTGCAATAAGCAGGGCTACAAAGACACTGACAGCAGCCACCATACCTGAAGTAGCCTCACTGCCAAGCCCATCCAGGTAAGCCAGATACCTGTTCACCCCTTATTCCCTGTGAAGAGGTCCACATTTACTGTCGATAACAATCACTTTGGACCAAACCATGGAAACGAAAGGGTTAATCACACACCGTGCTGGTACTTACAAAGTATCTGTTGGCTGTATAATCGTGTGGCAAAATATGCTAAGTTTTCCACAAACTGATCTTTAGTGGAAAAGTCACTTTACATGGAGTAAGTTGAACTGTGTCATGGAACTTTTTCCAGGTGTACTTGCTGAGTATCATAAAAAAAACCCAGTAGCATGTTTGTATTGTACACGGACTTAAATTTTCAAAATGAAAACTACCCTAATTGTTGTAATATGTAACATTTCATTTTGATGTTTTAGGGTCATATAGAGGGCGCTCTAATACAAAGTATATTATATGTTTTAACATATCTTCTGAACAAAGTTATATATTTGATGGAAAATGAATCTTACCACAATTGATGGAAAGCATTTGATCTGAATGGTATCCAGTGTGCGAAATTAACGTTGGTCCGACGGTCCGAGACCGACAGATTTCTCGTCGGGCCGAAAGTTTTTAGCAACATGTCGGTCCTTATGACCGACTGAAATTTGGAATATGATGACAATTTTTCCGTCAAGACCTGTAACAGATGCAGATGATGACTGACTCTGAATCATTTGATTCAGACTTGAATGCCATGCACCTATCAATGTTTTTCACCGTGGGAGTGCGGGGCAACAGGGGATATTGATCGCACTTCGTGTCCTGATGGTGAGGAATTCGATCTCTATATGATAGTACGCCAGACCCCGGGGGGTCGACAATGTCACAACATAGTAATTTTTGTCTTGCGACGTTTTGCATTTACGAAGAGTCTAATCCCTCCAATCGACGCGCATAGCACGGTGCAACTGATTACATTCAGATCAGTATGAATTATGCCCGTGCATGCAGATTCTAGCAATAGAATGGATTGATTTTGGTGCAACAATGTGGCACAATATTATAATAATACTCGTCTAGTGAGTGTAACCATGGTAATGTTAGCATATCTGTGTCATATGACAACAACATCCAGTATCACTTCACTTGTTCCACACTTTTAAGTGTTCGGACTTTACATGTATACAAATGTACATAATACAGCCCTTCATTTTATCAAACTGACTCCGTTTTCTCTGCTTTGATTTTCAATGGAAGCGTTCAAAACATAAACAGTTCATAGATGAGTTTAAGACAAAAACCTACTACGAGAAAAGTGCTGTTGACTAAACATATTTGGTTTTGAAGATGGAGATATTTTTTAACCTCTATGGTTTTGAACTACACCCAATACAAGGACTAGATGTTACACAATAGCCCAATCGCGCTGTTCACGGTACAGGTTTGTTACTAAATATAGCTGTACGCGCGCGACATCGGACACGCAGCTGGAATGCGGACAATTTTATCAATGTTGCATACATGGCCGTTTGGCAGCTTGTACTCTGAGTCGTGAATATGCCTGTTAGTATTCATTGTTACACTAGCAGTCGCCTACTAAGATGTGTTTTCATCGTTTTATATGCGTAATTTTCAAAAGCGTAATCTAAAAATGCGGACAAATATTTATTTTTGCATATTTAATGAGAGAACACTGACGTAAACTGTGAACAGCCAATACGTCGGTTTCGAGTTGTCAGAAAACGCATGAATTTTTAACATCGGTCGCATGGGGGCGCTCGAGATTTTGCAAAAGTGAGGGCTAAAATTTTAGTCATGGAGGGAAGTCGCAACATCACGCGTGAAGACGTCCGCAAAATGAACATGAAAGAGCTACGAGAATTTTTAAAAGCAAGCAAGATTCCCCTTTCCAAAGCTAAAAAGGCTGAGTTGGTAGAGCTTGCTGAGAAATCCATTGACCTTGGATTAGAAACTAATGTAAAACATGTGAAAGAGGCTCCCCACCATACTATCCAAAATGTTTTTTTTTTTGTCGAGTTTGTGTTTGATTCGTTTTGAATATGTGTTCCTACATTCTTATCCGATTGTTTGTGTTAATAAAAATGTTTGTTTCGTTTCGGATATTTGTAGGGAAGTTTGGATTTGTGTGTACGGTAATGTTTTGTTCGTGTGGGGAAAGCTTATGGCGAGACGAAGCCGGGCCTATGGTGTGACAAAGTTGATAGAGTGGCCCTTTGATGCTTGCGTTTCGAAACCCGTGTGGTTTCTCATCAGTCGCAGTGTAGATTCTTTCCTTATTTTGTGTTTGTGAAAATTTATTTTAATGCATTTTAATGATCTTGCTCTTCGAGTAGCGAGGCAAGTTCCCGTTTTACATGCGTTGGCAAGACGCCGACATCGAGACTGTTGCCGTTTCGTTTAGTATTATAAGAATCATCGCCCTCGAATAAGGTCGAATAATGTCGCTCACGCTTATGTTTTGGCGATGTGTCCGTCGAATTCGGCAGAAATCACACGAAACGAGCGATTTTGAAGCAAATTAAGTACCAGGTATGAATTTTGAGAATGATAGGGAACGATCGACGGTTACATGATAGATGAACTTGCTACTTTTCACAGTAAAATCGAACGTCGAAGATGACATGGTGGCATAATCCCTATATATAGGAAATATAGTCATTTGGTTTCCTGACATACTTTTTCTCAGGCATATGTACACACGTCTATGGGGCGCATAGTCTGAGAGCAGAATAGATCACAAACATGTGGAAACTGTTAGGTACCCAGCTAAGTTCACGTCGTATCATCCTTATCCATGTCGATCTCAGGCGTTTCTCTTTCTTAACATCGGGGAAACGGTGGAAGGTCATGCTATTCATCCATGGGTATTTGTCGAGTTTGCCGGCTTTGCAGTAAAAGTTTGGCATAGTCAAACGCTTACGGTGACAACAGAGCAGATGAAAGTAGACTAAACTTAGGTTAGGAATACGGAGTCTGTGTTATCGCAATGTACGCAGACCGGGGTCCAGAAAGTAGCCCTCACTTCCGGTCAAAGGAAGAGCGCCCCTAGTGGCGAAAGCTTAAAATCCTTGAATTACCGCATGGTCTTATGGTAACTCAAAACCGACTATTGTGCTACCTGCAGTCGACAGTCAAATTCACATTTCGCTGCATTTTTTTATGGATCGCTAGAACATCCTGCTTACTCGTTGGTCTTTCACAAAGGCGGCGACTGATACCACGATATATCGACATGATAACAAGTTTACACTCTATAAAACAAAGCGGCCTTTTCATAACAGTTTTGTCGAGTTGCACGATCCGTCCTGTATACTCTCAGAGACTGAGGGGCTTCAAATTGTTTCGATGTATATCGTTTTACGACAGGCATGCAAAACTCACCGTCACCCTGGGCTGTAGGCCTAAATGTCGCAAAAAATGACGTCTCTAAGATTTTACGGTATCATTATTGATTACTGATTAATGATAGTGTTTCAGCAGTATCGAGTGTCTGTCAAACTTTTCAGAGTCATTTTAATAACTTTAAGCTTTAAAGGGCGATGAGACCCAGCAATCGCTCAGGCAAAACTTTTCGATCAGAAAATATGCATTCATTTCCGCGAGTGGCGACGTGTGCCATTCATGTTGTCTGCAATTTCTATAATCGAGAAAAAGTTACGATACTTGTCCTTTTAATTAAAAGTATAACTTCATCTGTTTCTTCATGAATGCAACAGAGGCCACATTTAAGCATATTTATTTTTTGAAAAATTTTGAAAGTAATCCATACGTCATATCAAAATACATACCAGGTATTTTCTCCCTTCTGTTTTACATTACAATAAAAAGACGTAGTGATCAATGTTTGCATAAAAAATTATTCATACACTCCCCTTACTCATGACTGTTTTCAGGGTACTAAGCTATTCACTCACTCTTCTACCACTCGCGTTGGCTAATTTCAGAAGTGATTTTCAGCTCGCCAACCATTTTCAAATCACAATATCACATGCCCTGGTGTAGTGTACAATTGTACACAGCAATGTAGAGAACATCATCCCCCATAGAAAGTCATGAGAGACAAACTGTCTCGCTTTCATCATTCACATGTAGCCAGTGCATGAGCCTGTATTCACGTCCCTGGGTGTTTGACATTTTATAGTCCGATAAGTGGGGGATTTGACATGGCTAGAAAAAAATGTCAAATTCTCCTGTTAGTCCCATAGTCCCCCCCCCCCCCCCCCCCCCCCCCCCCCCCCCCCCCCCCCCCCCCCGTGGTTGAAAACATTGATAAATGTGTGCGCATGAAATGAGGAAGATGAGGGCTGTGATCTTTTTCAGATTCCAGATCATGTAGATGAATGATTCATGATCATTTACTTACACTATTCTGCAATCTATATAAACAATAGTCCTTTTCAGAGAATACGTACTGACTCTATTGGTAAAAGGGCATGAAAAATTAAATATTACAACATTCAAAAGCATAAGCTTAGTATTGGTGGAGAAGTTGACTTTAATGGTCGTTAACATCTGCATTTATTGAGGACCGGCAGTTTTCTGTAAGGACCTGAAGCTTTGGCTTGGTGCAGGTCCTTATGACTGAAGCTATTTGTCTTATTTCGCAACATGATGGTATCAGTCGTACACACTCAAATTACCACTTTGTGTCACCGATGAGGTATTTCAAGCCGTTAACTGTTCCCTTTTCCATCTTCCTCAGATCAGCAAAATTGTTGATTATATCACGTCTGCTACTGTTGGCCGAGAGGTATGTGACAATGGTTGAAGACAATCACCCAGGAGCTCGTACCATCCTACCGCACGGAGCCTCATTCCAGGGTCAACCAATAGTCATGCATTGTAACTGCGAGACGCCAAAAGGGGACTTTACAATCATGGTGAGTTCTCAGAACATGGACTTGTTGTAATGTTTACTGTACATACAATTCGTGTCAGGCCAAAGGCCCACTCAATGTGCCCATTTAATTTACACACCAGATGTTGGAAATCTTTCATTCAAATTGTAAGTTTTGTAATTCCCCCTAGTCAAACGCCTATATTATGTACACCAGATGTTGTAATTCATTGATTCAAATTGAATATCACTGAGATTTTGTGTGTATTTTTTTCAAATGGCAGGGTCACACCAATGAAACCCTGAGAAGTGTTCGACAGAAGATATCGGATCAGCTGAAAACATCACCAGAGAATGTACAGCTAGCTACCAATGATAAAATCGTGAGTGTACATGTACATCTCCAATAACTTTTCTGAGTTCTATCAAGCCTGTCAGGGCCATCATCAAATGGTTTTGATTCACAGAACACAATGCAGGAAGACTTTTCTTCCATGTGTTTTATAACTAACCTCAGCCATCTGCCACATCACTCCAATTTTAGCTCATCAACATTGATGATGAATTATCACAAAAATAACGGTATACTGAAATCACAATGCTTGCGTTGCATTGCATTGATGCAAAATTAAAACTATTGAAGCATCCAGATATGGGTTTTTTAATTGGACAATGTATAGAGAAATTTTTGTTGTTGAAATTTTACAGACTTGTATTCAAAAAATTTTCCTTGCAGGAGTACCCCAAATTTAAACTTTTGCTCAGCCTTTTCTTAGGGAAACTTTTAATCATTCTCTTTTAAAATCAAGGATAAAAGCATGGGTCATTGTTCAGATTTTGGTAATAGAGAAACAAGTTTTGTAAAATTCATTGTTGAATTCTGAATGGATGACATCTCTATAATAACACCGTTGGGAAAATAAAATTATCACAAAAGCAAAACATTGTAAACTTCATTTACTTCGTCCAGTCTTCAAAGTGAGACCACACAAGTGGCAAAGTTTGGTAAAAATTTTAGTCCCTGAGGTGCATTGTACAATTCTCGTGTTCAAAAATGAAGTCCTCGGAAAACTGAAACAATATAGATGTATGCACTGTTTTGCTTTCTTCGGTGCTCTATCAAGTATCTGTAAGAATAACAAATGGAAAGAATTTCAAAATATTTTCAAAGAGCAATAATACATATGACTTCATGTCGACTACATCTTATATACCAGAAGATGATTAAATCCAGATTGCTCAATTGAGTATACAGGAGCATAAAACCACCATGTGTAGCACGCGTATCACCGTAAACAAACACAGCAAATTTGTCAGCATCAGAGCTCTTGCAGAACTGATTCTGTGATCCAAAACTTGTCATTCAGTGTACACCTTTCTCCCTGTCTTGTTTTAAATGCATACAGTTAATGCCATCAAAAGATGAGAAACTCCTCCATCAGCTGTACTTTGAAGATGAGCAGTTACTCATCGTCAAGACAGCGACTATCTCTGGACCAATGCCACAGAATAGAGCAGATGAGGTGAGTTCACAGTGTCTTGCCAAATCAAGAATTGTCCAGAACCACTGAATATAATACGGAAATGTTCTGACATAAGATGGAAACTGCTTTCATAAAAAAAAGAAAAAGACTGGTTGACTTGAAGCAGATTTTGTTAAGTTCAAAAAAGAAAGCATTCAAGGGGGTTTAGAAACTTTCTGTTTATGATCCTCTACAATTAAAAGTGTAACTGAAGAATATGCCAACAGGAAAGGATTGTGTATCACTGCATAGTTTGTGTAGGTCACAATTTGATGGTTCAGAGGGTTCTTACCAACACAGATGAGTGTGTGTGTCCAGATCAATTTCTCAGACATGCCCTTACCGTTACTGTACACTGCTTTGAAAGTTCACAGTCTGAGTATGTTGACGTGTTGTTATGTCATGTGACTCATTGTGTCTACTTGCTGGCCATAGTGGTTCATTTAAGCTGTAATTTCAACAACAGTTAAGCTATTGAGTATTCACAAAGAACTGGTGTTTTGCTATGCTGAAAAAGATAATGATTTCACAACATTTGCAAACGAAATCATCAAACGCTTGCTTCATGTGCACAGGCCTGTTAGAAGTGTTCAGACTTAAAGATGAGATATTGCTATCTTTCAGGACTCACTTAGGATAGAGGAGGCTGGCAACATTGAACAGAGCAGAAGACAATCATATGTACTTGACACTGAGAAGACTTTGCCAGGGGTCGTCATGGCGATGGGTGGACATGTCTTTGACATGCTGTACCAGTTAGCAGAATTAGATGAACCAAAGTGAGTGGGAAGTAAACCTAGTTGATGGTTGATGGTGACTTTTTGAACATGTTTCATAATGTGGCTAAAAATTTGCTACAATCAGAACAACAGCGGGTTGAAGTGTGTATGATGCAGCAGGATATGTTGTGTGATTTACCGTTGTTGTTTTTTGAGGACTATGTAGAATTTGTGGACATAGTGCATTCCAAAGTCTTTATATTAAACTGGTACTTTTCTCCTGTGAATAAACACTAGTGCAACACATCTGTTGATTGCACATTCATGATAATTAGTATGTGAATATAGAAATAACGTTTATTTGTGGTCAAGGGCGAGAGGAAAGCCAACAATTAACGGGCGAGGCTTGCCGAGCCCGTTAATTTGACTTTCCTCAAGCCCGCGCCATAATAAACGTTAATGGTCAGAGCAGAGTCTGTTATTTCCATTATATTATCAGGGACCCAAGAAAACCGTCAAAATTTCCGAAAATTTTAGGAGGCGAACGACAACTGGACCCATAAACTGACAATACGCAACACACTGTCACGCGCGCTGTAAAAAAAGTGGCAAATCCGGAGATATTTTCAGAAAAAAGTATCTCAATTTGACCTACAAGTGCTCCATTTTATTTTGTGATTGATTATGATTTACGTTTGAGCTGTAAAGTTACGATACTTTGAGTCGTTAATCTTACTATTCATATTCATGGGCATGTAAACAAACCATTACTGTTTATTTGTGGTCAGTCATGTGGTTCAGCTCGACCAATCAAAATGTGACGGGCAGGGCATGGTAATATAATTGAACCATAGTGGTGCAACATCCTCAGATCCTGAATTAAATAGATTACGCATGCAGAAGTGACTTCATAATTCAACCAGCAATACAATGAAATATTCTTTCCCTGATTTCATTGACTATTCTAGTCAGAGCACTGGCAGTAACATCTGACTCCATGCTTATTCCGTCTTTTACAGGATAAGAAGTCGTGTTCGAAGTTTACTTATGCTAATACCAACAGATCCTGCAGTACTTGATTCATTGGAAACAGTAGGCCGATCTGTGAGTGCTCTCTGTGTATCCAGCTCAGAGCAAATTGCATATGATGTATTCACAAGCTGCAAGAGGTATAAGGCAACGCATAAGAAAGTATGTTTCCACAAGATTTTGGGAGTAAAAGAAGAAGCTGTATCTCACAAGCTCAACACAAAAAAAATACCAGAAGGGTTACATCTTGTATTGAAAAGAATGGCACTTCAAAACATACAGTCAACAAACCTTTTTAAAAACTTCCTGTTGGTTCATGTACTATTCTTCTTTGATTACAAGCAGATTCACTGTGCCCCAGTTTTGCGAGAATTGATATATTTTGTAAACGGATGTCAGGTAAAGGTTGTGTCCTTTTCTTCCCAGGGTGACGACAGCTCGTCCACTTCAGATGACGGAAGTTCGACGCCGAGGGACACAACATCCAAGTCAGCAATGGAAAATCTATTCAACCCAGCGGTACAGGGAATGTCAGCTTTCAGAGTACTCTATAACTTAGAGGTAAGATTACTCAGCTGTAACCACTACACAATGACGCTGTCATACTGTTCAATATCCTTTACTAGCCAGGTCTATCACTTCCAGTAGGCCAAGTCAGTAAAAAGCTGTATTGAGCCTAAACCATAAGTATTTTCGCCCACTTGGCATGGTATGACACAGCGGGTTTAGAAAATAAAAATTGTGTCTACAGTATCTTTGATTTCAGGGGCCTCAAATTTTTAAGTCTTTGTTAAAATGCAACATGTGGGACATGTATGTCTCATGGGTTTTAACAAATTTGACCTGATGTTGATAATGAACTTTGCAGGATAAGTGATGTAGTTGTATGACATAGCAAGATTTAATATTGTGTTCAACACTGCTGTATATTTTTTGATTCACAAGCTGTACATGTAGGATTGTCAAAAATATGAAGTGTTGTGATACCCCTGTATTTCAAGAAGAAGAAAACTTACAAAGAAGAACTTCTAGAGGCATTTTATTTTGAATATTCATCGACAAACTCAAACTACAGGAATTTGTAAAATCATTCTTTTATTCTGTCATTGAATGTAAAATGTGATCATTAGATCGAAAACTCAAGTATTGAATTTATGATTTCAGTGTCAATCATAGTATTTTTCATTTCATTAACTCAACACTCAGGAAATTTACGTACATATATGTGTGAATTTTATAGCTGGGTAATTATGACATTTTATTCTTAAAAATGATAAATTGCAACATTGATTTGCAAACAATTTTCTCATCACGGCAATCTTTTCTTGACTTACAGGTACTGAGTGGTAAACTAATGCCTGCAGTCCAAGACATGACGTCTTTCAATTCTAAGGTTTTCTGTGAAAATTTTCTGACGGCTGGTGGTCTTAATTTCGTTGTCAATGTACTGCAGAAAGATGCCATCCCTCCCGATGTAGACTATGAAACTAGACAAGGGTGTTATTCTATATGCTTGCAGTTAGCTAGGTAAGGAACCTTCTCAGTGACATTTGTCTTGTTTTGTAAATGGTGTATTATATTAATTATAACATGAAATCAAAAAAGTAAAAAAAAATCATTGAAGTTTAAAGGCACATAAGCTGTAACTTGTGGCAAGTTATTCAGTATTCTGCTTCTGTATATCAACTACCGTGTCTGACCCTAATCCGTTTGTCATGCTGAAATTTCGAGTATTCTTTTTGTCAACACAGCTTGTATGTGTGTAGTGGTCATTGTTTATTGTTTACAAATGAATTCTAGTCCGGACTTGAATACAATTTTCAACAATAACAATGTAGATTCTACTCATATAGGTTGTGTTGATATGCTAAATACTTGGCATTAAATTACAGTTTAGGGATTCAATGCAGAAAGTGTAGGGAAACCACAAAACAAAAGTTCTGAAAAAATAGCCAAAAGACACCATTTCGATTTTGGGATCAAAACAAGCTACCAACTCTGTGAGTGTGACCCAAACTTCTATAGCAACGTAAAAACTAATGTGAAAAAAACAAGTTCTTGATAAAACTTTCAGTATGCCTGTTAATCAGCCAATAGTAAGTGACCATGCTCGTAATAGGTTGACACTTAGGTGTAAGATTGCACTTTTATGGATTATACTGGCTTTCAGTAATCAGCGGAGGTAAGTTACCAGGATATTTCAATGGTGACATCCCAAAGTTTCCAAAAGACCCCACTATGGTGATATTATAGTCTTGCTGTATATGAACAATAATCTGTTTCTGTTAAAACCAGTGGGTTTTCAAAGCCAAGATATATAAATGTCGATGTGAACTAAGCCTGACTCTTGACTCTTTCACACACAATGGTCAATCATGTGTCGGAAAGTACGGGTAGTTACTTTGTAAATGGATTTAAGGACACAACAGGCCACCAGTTTTAGAATGCTGTTATTCACAGTATGGAACTTGTGCTCTGTTGATCTCCATTGTGATGATTTGAGTATCTTGTTCCCAAGCAGCCGAGGACATGAATTCTCTTTTTCTCCTTCCACACAGGTTTTTACTGTGTGGACAAAGTCTCATGGGGCACAGTCCCAGCGAAACGGCTCTGCATGAGGACGCGATGGAGACCAATACAAATAACAGCGCTTCAGTCGCACGGAGTTACTCCTCATCCCCATCAAAGAATCCAACCAGTGTGGAAAAGAACAACAAAGAATTGGAAAGCTCTTCTCACGAAATACCTTCAGCTGCAAAATTGTCAATACAGGTATGAATGCACGGTCACATCATAAGATAATTGCTGTATAAGGCTGCTTCTGTTTGTATGTATGTGGGTATGTTTGTTTTTACCATTTGTGTACAGTGCCATATTCACTGTAATGTTGATACTTATGTTTATCCCCTGTGATAGAACACATGGCCAAAAATGAGTGAGTTCTTTCAACACTGAAGGATAGTTTGGAAAATCTCTCTGACAAATGTTTACTAGTACCTACCTAATGATATCCAATTATTAAATTTTTTTGTGTGTGAAAAGGATAGTTTCAAAACTTACTCTAAAATTATGAACAAATGCTTAGTATTATGATGTTCAACCAACATAATAGTTTAATTCTGTGAAAAAAGTCATGGAGGTGAATGACTCATCTCCACGATTTGGAAGAAGAAGATCTGAAATTTTGAAACTGTTGAAACTATCTCAAGTACATGCTGCATTGTATTAGAAACATATGATACATGTATGATTTATATTGACTCTTGTCTCTGCTGGTATCCTTTGGTCAAAATTGTTTAGGTGGAAACCAAAATATACAAACAGTCCCCATACAGTTTATCACAAATTTATAATTGAATTGCTTTGCAAAATAAACTACAGGCTTGCCTTCTTGTTTTTCAATATTGTTGTTTTGTGTTGTTTATGACGGGAAGTGCTTTCTTTTCGACTAGACCATGTCTGTGTCAGACTTCACCGCTACAATCACGTCTTTCATGAGACTGACCTGGGCTGCGGCTGCAGGTCGGATTCACCTTGCAAGTTCATCACAACCCATGGGTCTCCTCAAGGAGGGTGCAGTGTACGCAGCAAACACGTTCACAATAGGGGAGAGGAGAAGTCGACATAGCAGTACAGGTGAGAGTCATTCATTTCTACCGAACACGGCATCTTATGCATGATGCAAGACCAAATAGGTCTGGTGTTTATCTATGCGAAGTTGGTCATTGTGTAAGAGAGTATGTGGATCAAAATTGAAAGACTTATAATGAACTTTTGCTCAAACTTTCCCAATGGCACATCATTCCTTTTTGAAATCAAGAATAAAAATCAGGGGTCACCATGCAAAATATGGTACAAGAGAAACAAATTACCCAATGTATGTGAACATTTCAAATTCAAAATGGCGACAATCCCTGCATGAACTTCATCGGAAAAAAGTTAAATTATTTTTGATTTTACAAAATCTAAGCCAGTGAAAACTTTATTCACTGCGTAAGCTTCAAAGTGACCCCCCCCCCCAAAAAAAAGTAGTGTAAAAGTTCAAAAGTCTGCATAGATCCATCCCCGATGCACATTCTATCTTCTTAACCCTTTCACCACCATGGTTTGACCAAAGCCCAATGCTATCATAGATTGTTGTGGACCTGTTCACTTGGAAATGGGGTGAACAGGTTAAGTATGCAAATCTCATGATAATGACTTCATATCAGCAGTGTATATTGATTAACCTCAGATTGTGCACTATAAGACTCAACCTTTTCTCAGAGATGGTTCGGCCCAAGTCTACTGTAGCCAGCGGTGAGTGTGGAACTCTACACAAAGAAACAGGGGTTAACAGAGTCAACCTGTAGATGCACACCACACGTTCAAGTAGTTTCAGTTATAGGTCGATAGAGTTGCTTCAGTAGGTAAATGTACCAGGCCGTTGATGTCCTTCAAAACTTAAGTGTGATATTTATCCTTTACATTTTTGTTTTGCAGGGAGTACAGGAAGTACATGCAGTGACCAGAGTGAGATCCAGTCTCTATTTCCCGGTGTGTGTGCAATACAACAATCTGTGTCCAATAAAGACTCTAGAATAGCCAGAGAAGCGCTGGAATTGTTGGTCAGGTGTCTACAACTCCGAACAGATCTCCTAGGTATGCATATTTGTTCACTAGTGCTTTTCTAACACTCGGGACAGGTCTGTCTCGCTGCTGATAGGATGCTGTGATCAAGCTCTGGTGCAGTCTTCTCATCTTTTTTATCAATACTGAATTGCCATTTCTTCAACAGCATGTAGGCGTGAACAAAACATTTGGTACAGGTACATGCACATCAACAGCCTTTTGTCAATTTCAAATGTATTCATATATGAAATGAACTCATTCTATCACATTGAGAATCATCACTATAAAGCTGTCAATGGCACTGAATCAGTCAGTTTCTCTGATTTCAAGCTAACTTGCCCTTCACACTCCATTGCTGGTACAAGCCTTTTCTTTCCTCAACCATTGTCAAACCTGCATACTTTGAATCGTGGTGAAGCAAGGTAAATGTTCTGTTAATGCTTTGTGTTGCGTAGGACAGTATGCTTGAAAATTTCCACAGAGATTCATAATTGTATCATTTCTATCCTACAGGTTCCTTCTATACCCTGCCCTGTGTAAATGACTTCATCATAGATATTCTACTAGGATCTCCTCACTGTGATGTGAGAAATGCAGCGCTTGAACAGTTTGATACCCTCAGCCATACCCAGGTCAGGAAGTCGGCCACAGAGATACAGAAGCCCAGGTTTTTCCTTCTGCAGGTTTTACTCAAGGCTGCAGTACCTCTGTGGACTGCTAGTTCCAATGTCAGAGGTACAAGCAAAAGGTAGGCTTTATAGTTAATGCCGTTTTCTTTTCCATCTTTTTCAAAAGTTTTTATTCAGAACCAGTGTTTTGCGTAAAGGTAAATAGACCTTTTCCCAGTTATCCGACAATGCATTGCTTTGGCTACATTAAACACCATATATACACTCAAAACAATGAAAACATACTGATTTTTGTTGTACAACGGGATTGTTATGCAAGAGTGACACAATTTTGCAAGCCAAATAATGTCCTGTGTATATTCTAGCTATCGGCGACAAAAATAGAGGTCAAAAAGTAATCTGCTATAGGGTTCTATAAGTAACATACCATGCGTTTACCCTATGGCTAAAAAGTTCTATGCGTAGCATACGCATTTCATACCCTTGTGCACATTGCATTATGGAACCAGTAAAAGAATTATATCCTTGTAAATTTTACCAAGGTTCCTCAGTCCTGTTACAGGGGGCTCCCTTCCACTTACCAATGCAATCCTATCAGGGGGCAAGTGGAATTTTTGAGGAGTTTTAAAATCCTTTACCGTAACTTCAGCAAAAACACTGAGAACTGTCTTCTTTCACAAATTTGTGTTATGTGCCTTTGTGGTTTCAACATTGGTACAGAATCACAATTTTTTAGTTAAATTTTGTTCATACAGATTCAAAAATTACATTCATTGCATTGTGACTAATTCCTGCAAGAAATACTATGAAAATGTTGCCACTATAAAGTCAACAGAATTCCTTTTCTATCTCATCAGGCTTCTCGGTCAGTGTTCCCAGTACTTTGATCTTCGATGCAGACTTCTTCATAGTCTTTCAAGTAAGTTATGTCTGACTTTATACGCAGAGACATGTGAATGTTAATTAAAGAAGCAATGGTTCAACAGTATGTTACAGGGTAATGAGTTTGATCCTAAGAATGCAATACAAAGAACAAGAAATATCCAGTTTTGTATTAAAAGAAAATTAAAATAAAAATAATGGACAGCTAATTGTTGAATGATCTTGTTGGAAAAAGGAGACATATTGTCTATAGGAAATAGAATCAACATCATTCTGGGTCATGAAATCAAATTTTACTATCAAAATGTAAGTAGATTTTGATATATCTGTGTAGAATTGACTCAATACTTTGGAATATTATATACGTTATATTAGCTTGCAGTGTGTTGTACTTGCAACTGCTGCACAGTTTAAAGAGGTTCTGTAGCAAGATATCAGGTTTAAAAAATTTCCCGTGGGCGACAGCTGTACTGAACAACTCCAAGCTGTTAAACAGTGTTGTATGTCTGCTTGTTGAAGATTGACAAATAATGTGTCATGGCTCTCTCTGCAGATGCTGACCAGAAGACATTACAGATTAATTGTTCCTCCATGTTGGAGGATGAAACTGCTTGGCTGGACAATTTTGATCCGTCGGAACAGTACGAGAACATCGAGACGGATGAAATTATCCTGACCGGTCATCTTAGGCTGTTGAATACATTATTTACATGTGACGGAATCGATAAAAAGAAATTTAGTAAGTAATGGAGTGTTTGGAATCTGTCTCTTATACTTCATCTTACATCAGGTCATAGACGATGACATCACAGAACAACATCTAGAAAGTATGAGTTGAATACCGTATTACAGCCAATCAAGAGACTATGGGCCTGAGGGTAGGTGACAATTGCCCAATGTCAGGAGGGCAAGTGACCTCTTGCCTCGGGGGTACATAGCCCTTTGTCTTAGTTCTTTTTATTACATGCCTCTATTACAGAGTTTTCTCTACTCATTTTTTGGTTACTTATATGTGAAAATGATGCACTTTATTTCCTTGTTAGATGAACATCTGTCAAAAATCTAGAACGATTTTTATCATTGAACGTGGTATTGATATAATTTATGCGGTTTATTAATTTTTAATGCATAATTGTGTAAAAACAATATATCCTGTTTAAAACATGTAATTTGATCCATCTTAAATCTGGAAATTGTCAAATTGAAAACAGTTTCAGTTCACATTCAGTCAGATGATGACATGAGGCCTTCAACACCATCAACAAGGTACCATTGGATATCCTATTGAACACGCAACATTCAATATAAGTGGCATGTAATAAATGCGTTTACATACATGAAATGAGTCAGTGGCTGAAATAAATTTAGCTTAGGATATGATTGTCATTATGACATTTGGTTTGACATATATCAGTGCTATGATATGCGTAGACAACAAATTCAATCCCATTCAAAAGTTCATCCTGTCGTTCTACAGCCAATGTGCAGCTGCTCAGAAGGTTGTAGCTGATTGATGGGTTATTTATAGCAACTTAAAGGAGTCTGATGGTAAGGCTGTTGTGTAGCTGATTGGCTGTTTGGAGATAAGTCATTAATGTCAGTGATATCCAGGAAATATATTCAGCCAACCAGTATAAAACTACAAGCTCCGAGACACTGCACATTGCCAGTCATTCTCCCATAACTGAATAAATCCCATGTGACTGCACTATTTGTAAGATTTTTCTTGCCCTAAGCAAAATTCATGAAAGCTTTTCCATATTTTCACGCTGATTGATTTCTTGATGTGTTTGAATTTTTTATTGCAGGTAAACCTTTGCTTTATAATCTGCTGAATGAGTTTCTTTTTCCGGCTTCCAAACTTATTCTTGTTGGCTCAGGGAATGAAAAACCAACATCTACACTGGATTTTGTACCAAAGTAAGTTCATGTTGACATTTTGGAAAAGAGCACCCATTCTTATACTGTCATTTTTGCTTTTGAAATTTCTGATATTTGATAGAGACACATCCTGCATGACTTAAATTTGAATATTTTGTGAGAAAAAAAGGATTATACTTTTCATTAGAGCAAGAAATACACACAGGGTAAAATTGTAGTTTCAAATGTTCAGTGGTCACTTTCTAATCCCACATCTTTGGTCACCCTTCCATCCCCATTTCTGAATGTGGCGGTCCAACTTTGCTGAAGGGAACACTAGTTTTGAACCACCATTTGTTGTGTATGGTTCGACTGTACATTGCCAATGTCACAAGGTAGTAGGGGTGGAAGGTCTATTAAGGGCAGTGTCTAGAGATTGGTTCTGACCCCCCAAAAAGTTCTCTTTGATGAAAGCTGATTTTTTTTTCAGGGGAGTCCAATGTTCAGGTACTAAAGCTCTGATCAACATTATGTATCAAGTTAAGATTGGAGTTGGTTTGAAGAAAATACTGGGGCTTAAAAAAACTGGGGCTTAAGTTCTTAATCCAACATGTATCTCTAGATGCTTTTCTTCAGCTAGTGAAAAGTACAACCGTACCACTCAGAACAGCGGAGTTCCAAGAGTTCCCAGGGGATTAATGGTACCAAATTGATGTTGTATATTATGTTGTGTCTTGCAGATGTTCCACTGTAGAGTCTCGTATCGCAGCATTTGAAATTCTTGTAGTGCTTGCCAATGGATGCTTAGAAAATTTACAAGATATTTCAGATCAGTTACTAACTATGCATCATCAGCCGGACCCGTCGTCTGCTAAAGAATGGGAAGTAGGTACACGTATATCTCGACACCTACAGATTTTATGGCAAAAAATTACAAAGTGTTGTATTTTTTCAAAAGACACATGTGTTAAGTGTGAGTTTTGTGTGGATGCATTCATCTTTGGGCATTGCAAGTGTTTAAAAATGATGACTTGGGTGTGTGCGACGGCAAGACAGGACTGTTTTGAGCTTTCCTTTCTTTCTAAAAGTGTTCAAATTGAAGTCAGTTTTTTCAGTGAACAATGACAAATGGACTCTAGGCCACATCAAAATCTCATATACTGACAGACAATAAACTAAATTTGTCGTTCAAACTTACTTCAGCCTATCGGGAATATGTAGTTTCTCAGGCATGTAATGTTGCAGATAACACCCACTCTTACTTATAAGTATCTTGAATGAAAAATAATATGTGAATTGATGGTCAATACACTGTGTATCAATACATCATCATGACAATCAGAAAGTAAAGAATATCATTGTAGCTTTCATTAGTGTTTGCCAAACAGGATAGAACTGTGGACGAAACCATTTTTATGGGGTAGATTACATCCTTCAGTTGCGTCGCACTATTAAGCCTGTATAAACACTGCAACCAGTTTCATAAAATCATGTATTTCTAGTATTCCCAAATGGGTTTCGAATGTTGTGCAACGAAACTTTCATTCATTTGCAGATATCTCTCTTTTCACACAAATTTCTCTATATTTTCTGGATCTGAGTAACGTTGCTGCAAAGAGAGAGAAAATAATTTACTAACAACGTTACATTTTCCTTGTTTGCTGTCCCTCAGTATTTACCTCCAGTTGCGGGGAGACCGTACCATCACTTTGTTGGTCTCAGGAATGCAGGTGCTACGTGTTACATGAATTCTGTCATTCAACAGTTGTTCATGACACCGGGACTTGCAGAGGTAATGAAAACTCACTTTCTTTGTTCATTTGTTTTGCATTTTAATTTAATTAGTGTTAGATCTGCTTAGAAACTGGTATATAACCACCAAAAAGTTCACTGCACGAACAGATTTTTAACAGTAATATTTAAATTTAGAATACTGTTGTGCTGATTGGTCAAAGACTGTCATGCAATTACATTTCCATGTATTGATTGGTCAACTTAGTCACATGATCAATTAACACACCTCTTATTGGTCAGAATCATTTGTTTACACATCATGCATAAACAAGACCATGTGTTTAGGATCGTGTTTTTACACTCGGCCACAGGAGCTATTGAGCTGTGCAGTGCCAGAAAATCCAGAGGAGAGTGTTTTCTACCAAATCCAGAGGGTGTTTGGCCATCTTAGGGAAAGCAAACTTCAGTACCATGTGCCAGAAAAATTTTGGAAGTGCTTCAAGTTGTGGGGCCAGCCTGTGAATGTCAGAGAGCAACAAGATGCATTTGAATTCTTCACAGACCTGACTGATCAGTTAGATGAGTACTTAAAGGTAATTTATCATCTACTGCAATTTAGTTTTCATTTGCATTTGGTATCACTTCTGCAGCTCCTTTCTTTCCCATGATATCTACCACAAAACTTGTGTACCATATTCCTCCGATTCTAAGACCCGGGGTCAGCAACATGAAATGGTTGTAATTATCAGGGGGTCTTATAATCGAGCCATCTCCTGTTTTGAACTAACACTGCTAATTTATGCTAATTTGTTAACGCCAATTCAGCATTACTCGAGACTTTCACACATTTTTTGGCAGAACGTACTAAAGCTTACTTATATGAGCAACATCTGACAAATTATTCTCGAGACTACACAAAGTTGAAAATACATGTAAATGGCAACCGTTCCTTCATAGATAAAACACAGCGATCTATCGATGACTTCCCAACCTAACTGACTTGTTGTTTTTTAATCGCTGTTAAAATTTCAACTGTTCAAACAATCTCTGTCTGATCAAATGACTTGTGAGGTGAAACAAAACTTTGAAACAATTCTTGAAAGACGTAGACAGTTCAAAAGTCAATCATATATTCACGGGATTGGCATCATGCAGTATAACAATGGCATATACAAAACATGCATTTGCTGTACGTAAAAATAACCTACCTTTCTTTCAAGCTAAGGTCTGTGTCGAGTAAAATAATGATATGGCAATGAAATTCATGGTTGTCAATGGTAAGAATTCATGATCCAAGGCGAAAAATTGTTAGCTACAAACAGTAAACCTGTGCATGAAATGTTAACACATACATCGTGGATCAGCTTGCAGCATGCAGCAAAGCAATATGGCGGTCACTGTAGACTATTCTATTATATTGAGCAGGGGTCGCAGAAGGTTAACAACGGAATGATATAGAAAGAAAAGTACAAGGATAAAATTTAGATTTGCCTGCCGTTCCAGTAAACAAATGTCAATGTCACATCATTTTAGCATCTTTAATGATTTTCCTAGGTCTTAAAGGAAATTTTAACCACTAAATAATTTACAGCACTATGCTCATGCTTACACACCCTGCCTAACAAATAGTATCTCCATCACAGCTTTTCAATAGGCTCAAACAAAGGCCAAACGACCTTGAAAGTGTCAATGGGCAATCAGCAACATCAGCCGTCGTTAAATATGCATGTTCAGGCTCTTCTAAATCTTTAGATGGCCAGTCAGCAACAACTTTGTATTAGTGATCGTTGATGTCATAGTATCGTCAATTTTTGAGTTGTTATTTAATGGCTTTTTGAACTAAACTAGGGAGGGGTCTTATACACGGATGTATAGCATTTTCTAAAATCCTCCAAAAGTGGGGGGGGTCTTATACTCGAGTGGGGTCTTATAGTCAGAGGGTATATTCAAGCCGAATGTTGGTGAAAAGTAATCACATCGCGTGAAGGTTGTCACGCAGTACTTTTGACAATGCATGCTGTCTTTAACTTCCAAAATTTTAGATTGTCTCCCCTTTTTCCTTTTCAGAAGCAAAACCACAAAGAACTTTTCAAACCAAAATTTCAAGGCATATTTTCTGATCAAAAAATTTGTAAAGACTGCCCTCACAGGTAAGATTGATGGAACTTTTGTCTTAACTTTTCATTAAGTAGTGTGTCGCATGGTCCTCAGTGTATTTTGTTCCGGGTACATGATACATTTTATGATGAAAAATGATAGAATGGTTTTTCAGCTGCTTATATTACATGTCAGGATAATTTTAAAAAGTAAAAATTCAGCTTCATGAAATGTTTTTACTGTAAGTATGGTAGTAATTTGGTCATCTGTTGTTGATCTATTAGGTATGAGAGGGAAGAAGCATTCTTTGCTTTGAACTTGACAGTGAAAAGCCACAACCTTGAGAGTTCCTTGGAGCAGTTTGTCAGGGGAGAAATCCTTGAAGGAGACAATGCCTACTTTTGTGAAAAGTGCGGAGAGAAGGTGAGAATTCAAAAATGAAATGCAATCAAGATGATGTGTTTTGCTGCAAAAATGTCACCATTCAGTCTGTGCATGAACCAGAATACATCGTATCTTTGCCGCGGTTTGTCAGAATTGTCATCTGTGTTGAATCTCCTACATGAAAAAAAAGCTGATGGACGAAGGCCAGTTTTCAACACAGAATGTTTTCTGAAGCTGCATACGGATCAGCAGTCATGATATTTCATCAACTGCCATACTTACTAAACTTTGCAACACTTCAATGGTGATGATGACCCATTTTCATCTTATTTACAAAGATACACACCGACTCTAGTTTTGTGTAGCCCTTTAATGCATATTTTTGCCCAGTTTTCATGAATTACCCCCCGTTCTTGTTTCAACAGAGAAACACCATCAAGAGACTATGCATCAAAACATTACCGCCTGTGTTGGTGATCCAGCTGAAGAGGTTTGGCTATGACTGGGAAGCTAACAGGGCACTCAAGTTTGATGACTATTTCCAGGTAGCCACTCCCATCTTGACTCCCCCATCACTTTCACTTCAGAAATCAGTAGACCATTTTCATCACCTTGAACTTACATCGCTGTATTTTTTTATGATGTGCAATATTCAAAAGTAGGCAAAAAGCAGGAGTGACAATTAATAGATCGGCCGTACTGAATGGTAAAAGCAAATAGATACAGAGTGAATTTGATAGGAATTCAAACCTTTCTTCCCCACCCTTCTCACCAATCACAGAAACTGTATGAACCATCTGTTTTGCAAGGCACACCCTATCACTGCACTAGTGCTTTTTCAGAATATTTGAAATATGAAAATAATGGCTATTATCAGTACCTCAGTGGTTAGGTCTTGTGTGACGAGATTCAAGGTGTTATAAACCTTGCCATTATACAAATGTACATGTAATTTTCACTGAATATTGTACAACACTGTTTCGTTCCAAGGGCCAGTGCATTTACAGCCTGTGGTATATCCATTTTCTCTGTCAACTCCCCATTGCTAATTTTCATTCTCCTCCTCTGCCACTGTTCATAGTTCCCATGGTTACTGGACATGGAGCCGTACACGGTGGAGGGCGTCGCCAAGAGAGACGCTGAGAACGTGGAGAACAACAACGAGGTGGAAGAGAAATGCAATAAGAGTTTTCGCAGTTCAAACTACGATGAGCTGTATCAGCTTGTGGGTGTGGTTGTACACAGTGGACAGGCCAACGCTGGCCATTACTACTCCTTCATCAAAGACAGAAGGTTGGTTTTAATTCTATTGTGTGCGCTCACAAACAACGGCAAGATTTTCAAACTAGTTCATGAATACCACAAATGACACTAAATGTTAGAAACTTAAGGAGTCACGTTGAGGTCAGGGTTACACATCAGACCCCTTAAGAAAAGGTGATGATGCAATTTAATTTTACTGAGGGATCTAGCCATGCCATTTTAGCTGGTAGGTGAATCTGGTGAATTAAATCCCAGAGAAAATATCCCGCATATCAAAACTGGAAACTTAGGTCCTGCCTTTGAGGAACATAGTTTTCCTTCAAGTCTTACATTCCTCCATTCTCCATAAAAGAGTTTTACAAATTGCCTATGTATATACCGTATGTAACACTCACCACCAAATGTCAACAGAAAGTACTGAGGAACAAGTTTATTACAGTCATAAATATTGGACATACATGAAGGTTGCAAGGTACAAACAACATATAATAGTGTTGCATTGAACATTTTACAGTTCCCGCTCAATGATTATAGTATGCTGTAGTACTGTGTAAGAAATGATCACTTGTTTCTCAAGATGCAAATTGCAGCATTGAGAGCTGTGTAGAGATATCTGAATGCGTCGCAAGGGATTCAAACCTCCCTTTCATGCGAGAGTTCATCCTGAGTTCAATCTTCCGTCCCGTCCAGGGGTACATCCATCACCAACCCGACCAAGGGCAAGTGGTTCAAGTTCAACGACACCATAGTTGAAGAGTTCGACATGAATGACGGCTCGGTGGAAGCGGAGTGCTTCGGCGGCACGTACAGAGCTAAAGTGTATGATCAGTGTAAGTGTCTTACTACTTGTCCTGACAATGTTCTGTCCCGGATTGTCACGGTCTGTGAAAGTATGAAAACAAATTTGTGTATGGTTTGTGTGAACGCAAGTAATGTGCCAAAGAAATGCTGTGGTTGCGTTTACTGTGATAGAGACTTCTCTTACTGTATGTGTTATTTTTATTTCATCACTGGCCTGAACTTTTGGGTGTGCAATTTGTGACAGATGCTATTGCTGAACTAATCAAAACAAAAAAGTCAAATGATACATGTATCTTTGTGTAGATTGAATACAGGCCTCATCTAGCCAGAACTACAAATACATCACCAACAAACTACCTATTCATTTCTCTATCACTCTGTGTTGAAGTCTCCAGATGGTATGAAAGATTATCTTTTGAATCATATCCATTGGAAACCTCTACTTGCATTGACATGTTTCCGATGATTTACTTTCTTCTTCTGTACTTTATACCGCAGCATCATCATATCCAGAAACCAGACAGAGGTATTGGAATGGCTACATGCTGTTCTATGAGAAGACCGAGGGTACCAGAACGCCTGAGCCATCATTGAAAAGACCGCCCTCTAGAGCTACCAGAGCAGCCCTACTCAAACACGACAGTGAGGGCGATATACAAGTGTGAGTGGTCCAAATTGTTTTTCCAGTGTAGCATTTTGCCATACCCTGTGATCTTCACAGAAAAGATATGTTAGTTTTGAAGTTGTCCTGTATGTGATTTTTGTTGTTGACAAATCTTTCTCATGAAATGAGTATCATAAAATGTACATTGATGATTCTCAGATATAGTAGTTAGGACATGAAAACATATGTGACTCACAAGCAGAACACATGCATTTTCATAGTGATATTGACTCATTTTTTTGTCGATGAAGCATTATTGAACCTGTTTTTAGTGCCTTGAAATCTTATACATTCACAAATCCAATGGCACTCAACTGAATTATGTTTGTTCAAAAAAGTGCAGAAGATGTCGCAATGCTTGATGTCAAAATCTGATGGATTCAAAGTCAAGCTAGCTGGATGGAACCATAGAAGATAGTTATAGCAACAACTTTGTATTCATCCATATGCAGTCTATATGTTTTGTTGTTAACTATGGTACGTGTCAGAGCCAAGATTAAAGTTATGAACAAGATTGATATTAATGAATAGCTCAATAGTTGTGGAATATTTTTCCGCAAGTGGCAGTGTCTTGCAAGGAATCACGTTGTTTCACAAAAATTAATATTCATGAAGTCCAGGTAGAGACCTGTTGCAGAAAATAAGGTGTGTGATATTTACACATTTACATTTCAGTGTATCGGAACACAGTTCACCAGAGTCATCACCCCGGCATGATTCCGATGGCTTGTCCATGCTGACGGCATTGGTCAGGAAGGGGGAGAAGAGGGGCATATTCCTGGATCAGATGCCGGCCAGCATCCAGCAGGAAATCAGGGATGAGAATCTACGTTTTGTCAAAAACAAAGGCGTTCATAATGTGGAATATTTCAAGTTTGTCCGGCAGTTGGTCTCTTGCAACTCTGTAAGTCTCATCTTGAAATGCAGCTTACATCTCATCTCAAAGCAGTTGATTTTTACTTTAAAATGGAATGTCCTTGGGAGAATGCCTTAAGATATTATTATTGTCATAATTGATATGGTATGATCATTTGATAATTTTTCAGAAGATGCAATTTAAGTGGGCCTATAAAACTTTTAAAACAGACAAAAACACCATACCTCTTGATGAAATTTCTCATTGCAACTAACTCTTTCAAGGAACCATCATATCATCTTTTAGAAGATTGAATTCAAGTGAGCCTGTAAAACATATATTTTACATGTAAAACAGAGAAAGACACTTATCAGTGAAATTGCAACTGACTCTGTAGGTACCTAGATGTATACCTGTAAACTTCACTTCATACATAGCTGCACCCTGTACTTCAATACTGGTCACCAGTTTTGAATAAACTTACTGCACTCACTACTTGAGTTGGCAGAAATAAAATGAACATTTTACTTTCATTCTTTCTTTCTTTCTTTCAGAGGAACAAACATTTGAGTCATTTTGACGAGGTGGAAGTCACCAGTCTCAGGATAGCGGTACAATTTTTGTTTAATACTTACTTCAGGACAAAGAAGAAACTCAGGTAACTTCACAGCTTGGCTTGTCCCTGATTAGGAATGATTTCTGAGAGTTGAAAAAACACAGAAGCACATCTGCAATTTTACATGTACATGTATATACAGTATATAACATGATCTTTGGTTCCCTGAGACTATCTCAGACAGGCAAAAAAGATGAAAGAGTTGACAAAACACATAGAAGCATTGCATTGTACAGATGTCATATACATGTATATATATATATACATGTGCATGCAAGAATATTTAATGCCCATAAACAAACATGCATACATATTTACGTACATACATACGTATATACATTCAGACGTACATACATACATACATACATACATGCATACATACATACATGTATCTACATACGTACATACATACATATCTCTACATACGTTCATACATACATACATGTATCTACATACGTTCATACCATGTACTCATACATACATATATACATACATACATACATACATACATACATACATACATACATACATACATATATACATACATACGGTCCATAATATGGTACATAATACAATAAAACCTGTCTAAACTGAACCATTTAGGGAATGTGAAGATTTTTCATTTGGAGAGGTGTTGAGTTTATAGAGGTCCTTTTAACATAGAGTTCTATTGGAATTGCACACATTGCTATGACATCGTAACAAATGACAATGCAGATTCCAACTCAAACTTTCAAACCAAAATGAAACATTGGTATCTTGTTGTATTAGGGCTCATTTTAAAAGAAAGACACTTTCTTGATAAAGACATCATTCCAAAGTGCAAGGAACGTCACGCTGCTCTCACTTACAAACTAATTTGCTCTGTTATCAGGTTAGAGATTGGTGAGTGGTGCAGTACTATTGAAACTATCGTCTCACAGAGCAAGAAAGCTTGCTTCTGGCTAATCGATTACATTGCAAGCAAACAGGGCAGTATATACATCAAGTAAGTTGACCAGAACTGGGTCATTTTTTAGTTGTCTTTTTCCGTAATGTGAAAGTGTGGCACTCAAACCGCAAGACAAAAGCATTTGTCGGCAGAAGTATCCACTGTTAGACATAAAAATATACTGGTTGGCAGTATTCTTAGCCATTTAAGTGTTGTGTGATTATGTGAATATTTCAATGATAATACATGATAGCACGATCGTGATTTTGTTCCGTGTCCAGGGGATGGGGCTCATGATGGTAAAATTGATGAACCCTGAGCCAAAGACTATTCATTTCATACCACTTTTTGAAGACATCATGCAATGATAGGGCACTTCTTGTCTTTAACTTACAGTTGCTAGTGTGTGAATTGCCAATTTTGTTCTCAAGTTCCAACACACAGCTGTGGTAAATCAGCATAATTGGGTAAATCAATTGTAAGGCAGCTGTATCTTGCTCTGATTTCATCTAAATTGTTCAAATTTGCATAGAAAATTTGCTTAGAAAATTTGCATTTAAAATCTACTTATAAAACTTGCACAAAAAATTTGCAAATTTTGGCCCATTTTCCACCATGAAGGTCTAGTATACAGTATAGATTGCAAGCTGAGATCCGTCATGTTAGTATGCTGGAAAATTGCAAGAAATGACTTACAGCTGAGACACATTCCTATCTCAGTACAACTTTGCAGAAAACTGCATGGATTGTACTAACTTTCGGTGCTGAAACAGTTAAACTGAAAGTAACAGCAATTTCTATGTGTCTTTCTGCAGACCATTCCTTTTAGAATGTCCAACCAAAGAGGTCCGGGAGGCCTTCAGCAAGATTTTAGAAAGCACCCTGAAGTGGTTTTTCAACCATGGCGGTAACGCTCAGGTGAAGACCTTTGACGATCTGGTGGAGATACTGGTAGCAATGCTTGAGAAAGATGTTCCAGACAATTGCAAGACTTGCACACAGTACTTCTGGTTGCTGGATATGTATGTACATATGGTAAGTACAGTGGCCTGTTCATCCCCAATTTCATGTAAACAGGTCCACACTCAGCATTGATAACAATGGGTTTGGATCAAACTATTATGGTGAAAAGGGTTAAAGGCACATCAGTTAAAACTCCTGCATTATTTTCATTTTACTTCCAAACTTAAAGTAGTACAGTACCTACATTTATTCTGGTAATCGCCCCTCCCCCACATTGTGTGGTTCTTCAAATGCGAGGTTATGTTCTTGTATAGAATTCAAATTTTAAAAAAATTATGAAAAAATACATCATTACCTACTGCTAATGGAGCTTTGATGGACAGGCAGTGCATGTGCAACTCTGAATTTGAGAAATAAGAAATAAGTTCTCTACTCAAATATGGCCACCCGTGTAGAATATGAGACAAGGAGATGGACATGGTTGATATACAGATTGAAACCCTCACAGACACAACACTTTGTCGATGTCATCCATTTGAATTCAAAGCACAGAATTTCTTCCATGGTGACATTTTGTTCTCAGTATTCCTTGCAGTATGACAATTTATGAGGATGGCAGGAACTTTAACCCTTTCACCCCCAGTTCCCGTATACAGGTCCAACTTTACCATAGAAAACAATGGATTTGGGACAAACCATGGTGGTGAAAGGGTTAAAGTGAAGTGAAAGCTTTAACTCTGTCAGCCCAGTCTGTCATGAATGAATGTTGTTTTAATGGAGGAGAAAGCTATCTCACTCCAGGGTAGACTTGAATGAATATCAAAGAAAATTGCAAGATATTTCTATGCCATCAAATTACTAAGAGATTTAGCTTATAGGCCTTTTGGATAGCTGTTCAGGTAGAACTGTGGTTCAACATTTGATGTGTTACCCTGGCCATTGTGTTTGCGTTTGTGCAAATTTTCATCTGACAACTGGCATATGTAGTGTTAAATTTTTACCCAATTTTATTCTCGTACTTGAATAATCGTCATAACCTCTAAGTGTCCTTGTATTGTAAGCAAATGCTGATTAATTGCAAATAATTGGAAAGTGATTTCTGAAAGGATTTGCGATAATTATGAATTTTGGTTTGTAAGTCAACTTCTCAGAAATGTGAGATTTTGTGATGGATTGAGTGGGTATACGGTATGATTTGAGATCTTCAAAATATTCCTGCTGATGTCTTTTTTCCAATGTCCATGACAGGGTTTGAAGGCTTGCCAGCATTTGTTTGCAAGAAATGCTTTCCAGCGTCTCTTGATGTTTCTCCTTGGACCAATGCCAGTGACATCCCGGAGGGACATGTCACATGAGGTAAGACGGAACAGAATGAGATGGAAATCGAAATGTAATTGCGTCATGGCTATTGATGTGCCATTGTGTAGTTTACAGAACAAATCTTTTTTTATGGTGTGCCTCATATATCGGTTGTCTGAAAACGAGATGTGAATGAACTGTATTCCCAATGGTACAGGTTCCAGCGGAACACTGAGTCATATGCGACAATTAGCTTGTGAAAGTCACATGTCGAGGTACTGTGTACCCGACGGTGTAGTTGTCAACAATGGGTACGTCGATACACGTGAACTGTGTGTCACATGTATCGGTGTGCCCCTTTTGGTATCTTGAGTGGGTGAATCATGCCAGAACACAACTCAGAAATATAGTTCTTGACACGTGTTGTGTTGGCCAACAGCAAAGTTTTTGAAAGACGTCACAGTCAATAATGCCCCTGGTGGTGTTGACCATCTTCTTAGTTGTCAAGACTCTCATGATTTCACAAAGTTTGTACTCACTTCACAAAAAGGTTAATTTTCATGGCTATTCAAGTCTAAAAAACCTCAATTAGATGAAAAATTTAATAACGGCACAGAATTTTCCCTTTGGTACATTTACTTGTACATACCAATTTGAAATTTAATGTTGATTGGTTTTTCGCTGTGTTTCATTAATGTTTAACAGGCTTGGCTCTCAACTGATATTCACTAAGACCGCAAATCGCCACTACAGTACGTTGTTGCAGTAAATGTTCTAGCACACAGGAATACAGTCATTTCACTTCTACAAGTATAAATGTGTGATGGGTGATTTCACAAAAATGTTAATACCTCTTTGGAGTCGGACTGTGTCTTCAGGGATGCAATTTAGACATTTTAACTGCATCGTACTAATTGCCTTGCGCCACAATGGTGTTTGTAAGCTTCAAGACTTGTTTCTTCCGGACAAACAGCAACTTTGGTATTCCCTGTAGAATTTTACGATTGATGACTAACACACTATTTTTCCAATTGACATTTACAACTACTGACAGGCAAATCCAAACATGTCAGTCTTCGTTCTTTTGCTGCCATAAGGGCAATAGGTTTACTTTTACCTCAATAACACCCAATTTTCAGTGAAATATAAGAAGTAAACTTGTTATTTGCTCATGTTTACAACTTCAATTTCTCAAATTTGTTGAGATATGAAGAGTACAAAGGAGACGTTAAGCAAATTCAGTTTGGTCAGAAGAGAATTAAATAAATTCTCATCATCAAAATTACTGCTTGTATGTATTTCTTTACCATACATATCATGAGAGTCGTAACGTAAATCACATGGCGTGGTACGTAAGTCTGGGCATTTGCTCAAAATCTTTGCAATGAATCAAAACCAAAATAAATACAGGATTTTCATGTTTATATAGGTGACTCTACATTTCGGTTTGAACTAAATAAATAAATGGATAAGTGCAATGCACGCCATGTAATACATTTGTAGATTACGCAGAAAAAAAACAGAAATGAAAGCCAGTATGGCCCTACTGCATGTACGGGAAAGACTATTACCATAGCACACACATTCATGCTGTATGGTTTTGGAGCAGGACTGTATGTCACTCCACTTGCATCAGGTTAAACTGAAAAGCAGATAATTGTCTGTTAATGCTAATAGTTGTAACTGTTTCCTGTTTCCATTTCAAGCAGGATTTAATGAGGAGGAGGTGGACGTCGTTACAGACCAGGGACTTTGGGCTTTTACACTCCACTCTTGCAATATTAGTCTTACACTGTGATATCTCATCCCAAAGGACCACAGGTACAGTAACCCCAACACGGCTTCCTCACACAGCCCAACATTGATATGAGGCTTTGCTACTCAAACAAGCTCAGAAAACAAAAATGCAAGACTCTCCCACAGACAAACTTGTACTTGTCATTTCAACGGGTTGAAGGAACCCATTGTACATTTCACATCGCTAATTGCAGTCTTTCAAAATCAACTGTTGAACACACAGTTCCACTGCTCTTCAGAAGTTCAACAGGATGATTTCATCATAGTTTTGAATCCTCCAAATCATAACAAAACTGTATAACGGACTAATACAATGCTAACCTTGATTCTAACATCATCCATCTAAAACAGGTTGTGAAGGTGTTCATTGCATGCAACGTCTTATATTTTGTTCTATTTATTTTCATCTTTGCGAGTTTGTCTGTAGCTGTGTGTAGATTGACGCTTTGAGATCCAGCTACTCAATACCTCTGGTGCCATAATTGTATTTGTACCCTACATGTACAAGTTGCCTATGAGGATGAAATGTATCAGTTAATAAAAGGAAAAAGATAAAAGTAACCATTTTATAATAACATCCATCGATATAACGGTACCAGCCACAAGCAATGAGTACACCGAGAGAATTGAAAATTTGTGAGCTATTTGAACTAACTCTACATTCACACAATGTTTAAAACGTCACATGTTAAGGTAGATAGCGCCTGAGGGACCGATATTCGGACTGTCAAATTTTTACAATTCTTTCCTGATCTACCACATGTGAGGGCTCATTTTAAAGCTCATGGAATAAAAATAGTTTCCGCTGTCATAGTTTTCTGAAAATTGAAAATTTTATTTTCTCCATAGTGTTAGCACAAGGAGAATGGCCATTTTGAATTTGAAATATCTTTAAATGTTAGGTAATTTGTTTCTCTTATGCCAAACTTTGCACAAAGACCCCTGATTCTTGATTATTTGGTGAGAGAATGTTTGAAAGTTTCAATGAGGAAAGTTTGAGCAAAAGTTCAAGTCTTTCAATCTTGAGGCGCATACTACCTTAATGTAGTATGCACCTCGAAAGTGGAAGACTTAAACTTTTGCTCTAACTTTCCTCAAGGAATCTTTCAATCATTCTCTTTCAAAATCAAGAATAAAAATAGGGGGGTCACAATGCAAATTTTGGTACTGGAGAAACAAATTACCCAAGATTTACCGATATTTAAAATTCAAAATGGCCGCCATCCCTATGTTAACTCTATGGAGAAAAATAATAATTTTCGAATTTCGAAAAACTAAGCCGGTGAAAAGTTTTCTTTCACCGAGAGCTTTAAAATGAACCCCCACATGTGGTGTATCAGAAGAGAATCGTAAAAGTTTGAGAGTCCGAATGTCTGTCCCCGAGGTGCGTACTACCTTAATTTCAGAACTGGATGTACAGTCATTCGTATCATCATTAACTTTGGATATCTACATATATCTACAATAGACAGGCTGCGCATCCTCTGCAATGAAATTTTCTGTACATTCCACAGATGCAGGTGAATGCACTTTCAAAAGTCCACATAGCATAAGGCAACCTCAGACCCTCATACCGTTACCAATGGAGGTGAAAATACGGTTATTCCAGCATGACACGATAAGATATGTCCGGGAGGTGAGTTTGGTCTAACCCCTCAGTAGTTAGTATTTGTGACAAGTTTTTTTCTGAATGTTGAATCTCATCAAATTAAAGCAAAACTTGTGTTCCAATGTGTCATGATGAAATTTGTATATAAGAAATGGAAATGTCCCGTACATACTTATTTTATTGTACTTTGTGTAAATTAGTTATGTTCTCTTCGTAATGGTCTCACTTTGTCATTTTTGCCATTTTTCTGCTGATGTGCAGCGTGCTCGGTAGGTTATCTCTGATTGGTCAATTATTACTATTCACAGCAACTTAGGGAGACTATTTGTATTGTTCATTTATAACGGGTAAGATTCAGCTATCCAATTGGATAATACTTTCTTAGAAGCTGCAAATCAGCCCCCATTTTTCATACTCACGCTAGCATTACTCTTCTTGTCACAGCACTATTTATCCACATATTGTTTCACTAGTGCCCATGAGTTCAAAACAATCTATCACAAATCCCCCTCAAACAGCCTTTACATCTCTGTTATTTCTAGGCTGTTCTAGCCTGTCGGGAAGTCTCTGGATCAACAACAGCCATAGAAGATGTCCTTCTCTATTGCTCTTTCTGTAATGAAAGTTTCTCTATCGCAGTACTCATGATGATCAAGGTAAGAGCCAAGCCAACCCTTTGAACCCCCTGCTGGCAAGTGTAAAGGTCCATTATTTCTATAGAGGACATAAGGCTGTAGCAAACTTATTTTTGAAAGAGGTAAGGGAGACCTTGTTTAAAGGAAATGCCAGTCCTCAAATTTTTTCTTTGCATTTTAGAAAGAAGGATGTTCTCTATCTGATATTTTGTGGCAGTCAATAGGTTGTTTCTCCTACATATTTCCCAGAAAGCTGTCATGAGCTCTGAATATTTTCAAATCTAGGGCACTTAAAGGGACAAAGTTACTCCCTTTTTTTTGGCCATTTTATTTTATTACATCAAGAAAACATGAAATACTTGCATGAAGTCACTCATTGTACAAAATGACAATGATACATAACTGCAAATGCGTCAATAATTACCCCTTTGCTGAATGCAAATAGATGGTTTTGTTTTTGATCTCTAGACAACATGGATTTTTCCGGTTACCACTTAATTTCCCATCACAAATAAATATCGCCATGATGTAAGGGAAAGCTTCTATCCTTATCTATATGAAAAGGCACGACCATTTAATATTTCATGACAAAAGCTTGCAGGAGGCCAGTCTTTATGTAACAATGTATGTTCAGCTATGCAGGTGAGAATGGTGCACAGACCTTGATGTTTTGATACAGCCTGCAAAATGTTTCACTGAATGTTTAATCCTGTCTGGCTGCAAGCAGAGTTGAGGTTGCGCACAGTTGACCAGTATTTCAGCATGTTTCAGGAAATCAAACAACACAAACTACTTTTCATATCAAACAAAATTCTCAGAAAAAGCTCAAAAAAAGTGTGACTTTGTCCCTTCAAGTTCACTTTATACAAAATATTGTATGCAGTGCTTATGCCATACTTTTGATGTTAGCAAGTATTCTGTAATGAAATACAGTTGTCATGGTTTTGGATGTCAAAAGTTACAGAAACAATCCAATTTTGTGAGGTTGACTTAGGGAGTATCTCATGCGAGGCAAATTGTATATTGTAACTATTTCACTACCAGGACCTGCTGGCATTATTGATGGTTGGTGTAGATAATTCCATGATCAAAATAAAATCCAAAGAATCAAAATATTATTTTTAGGTGTATTTTACTAGCTGTTGAAGCCAGAGTTTTTCAAAGAGTGGTGTCATCATATGTTGATGGTCTAGTTACTTGTAATCCCTAGACTTTTGAAAATTCATCCTGAACAGACATGGTGAGCAAGGACTTCACAGCGATTGCCAAAATAGATTTAAAATGGTTTGGACGTCATTGGAGAAAAAAATACTATAATGATCTGAAAGGTGAATGACCATCTGCGAGATGAGAGGAAATCATACAATGCATGATGTCTTCCTTAGGGACATTCACTTGCCCCCTCAGTGTCCACTTTATAGTCTTGCTTCTCACTCTCCTTCCGTTCTTTGTACGTCAATGTTTACACAATGAAAGGTCAGAGGCATTTACCTGTAACACACGTAAGGCCAGTTGCTCAATGGTCAGGAGTACTGACCCAATTATCAATGACTCTGCAGTTCTAAGCACGTTGCCTCACCCCATCATGCATTTATATTTTCATTCTGTGAAATTTTATGGTGTTTTTACTTATTTTCTTTCACTCTTTAGTTTGTTTATTCTGATTTGCAGGGGCAAGGGTCTAGACTAGTTCTTGAAAAGCAACCTTTCCAGTCCTCATCAGATCTTTTTGTCACTATCCAAAAATTCCCTCATCCATGGATGTAATATTCTGTCATGGTCAGTTTTTGATGTTGTGAAATAGTAATATTTTTCTGGTGAAAAGAGAGTATTGTTGTTGTTATTATAAAAAGGCATACTCAATTTCATTAAGGTTGCTTGTCTGCCTGAAATAATAATTTTTTTAAGTTGACTGGGTGAAGGATAGATAATATATTTAACACCATGATTTTTCCCATTGGTCGGAGCATAACACCGGTATTTCATAAAGCTGACTTCGTAACCAAACAAGCAAAAGGGTGGATTCCTAATGATATCACAGCTCCATCATATAATTTACAACTTTTTGACAAGACTGTCAGGAATTGCTTATTCAACATTGCTTGATGGGGGATTTGGGTTACAAAGTGAAGATGTAACCATGGCTCAAAACAGACCACATTTGTCCCAAGTTCTACCAGGAGCAGCATGTGTCATGTCTGCAATGATGTATGTAGTAACAAACCCAGTCGTGATTAGCAGTGTTTGTTTCATTAAATCACCAAGATTTCATTGTTCAAGTACAAATGGATACATACCATAATATTCAGTCGACACAGCCCTACATGGTATACACATTGCTGCATTGAGCCAATCCACTGTGATTTTTGACTTAATTTGTCTAAGAAAACATTTCCATTATCCTGATGTACATCAGTGTCAATGTCACAGAGAAAGTGTGACTGTGAATGTACTAACTTTTTTTTATTCAATCCATCATCCAAGAGGCGAACACCCAATTCCAGGATGAGCTGCACATTACCCACTACCCAGTGGAGCAATGAGGAGTATTAAAAGTGCCTTGCTCATGGCACAACACCGCGCTAGAGTCTTGAACTCACCATCCTCCAACAATGAGTCCGTTGCTCTGAACCTACCGGTTCTCGAACTCACCATCCTCTGACAGTGAGTCCGGTACCCTAACCACTCCCCATGGTGCCTCCTCCTCGTCTGTATCTAGAGATTTGATGCTGCTGTCATGTTAATTCATCACTTGGATTGTGTATTTTGTTTCAGTCCCAAGTCAATGTTGTTCCAGCCAATGAACTGAAGAGCGTCCTGGGATTATTGCTAGAGCTGCTCCTATTGGATGATCCCCTGCAATTGACAAGGTTGAAATGGACAATAGATGGTACCAACAACGACGGCCTCTTATGTAAGTCAACTTCAATACAAAACTGTTTAAAAAACATTTTACCCCACATATTTTATTTCTATTGAGTCAGTATAATATCAGTTTTCTAAAAATGTCTTAATAACTAGCCAAAATGGAGATTGGCAAGGCAGGGGGATCATCACAGGTTTTTGAGATTACCCACAATTCCATTTGATCTTTGTACAAGGAAAATGCCTTGAGTGATCACGTAATTCTTCTGTGTAAAGAAATTGACAGGAACTTTATCAATTTTGATAGTGATGTCTTAGGCGCCTTTTCATTCTTATCCCTCACTTTGAATGATGATTGTTTGTGGGAAGAGATAACAGATTTTTATAAGCTTCGAGCGGTTTTGCAGACAGCTATGCAGAATAGTTCTGAATAAAAAGGTTTTAAGTTCATTGAAATACTCATCCAATGACAGAGTGGCAGTAATCGACTTGTGCTAGGGTGCCTTTTATGATAAACAAATAGAAACATACCACCTAGGACCATGTTGATTTGTAATATGGTCTTTATACTGCCAGGTTATTGGGGCGACTAAAAGTTGTGCGCAGAAAAATGCAAAGTATCCTGTGATAAGAGAAATTTGTGCTGTAATAGTACCATGCCATTACAAACATACATAGTGTGAACATTGAGGCGATTTTTTTTTGTTGGGAGAAATTTAAGAGAATTTTATCAGTGTTTAGGGTGGTATGCACCTGGAAACTGAAAGATTTAAACTATTGCTCAAACTTTTCTGAAGGTACTACAATGTCTGCAGCTCGGCCACAGTGACTGCAAATTACTGATCAGAACCAAAAAAAATTGGTCAAAGACAACAGAGATTGCAAGAGATGAGACGGCATCTAGTTGCACTGTGAACGAGTGTTATAACTGATTAGAGTTGCTATGTCATAAATGCATGCACAAAGGAGCCATCCGTTTTATGTTTAGCTTACACAGCATGTATCTTTCAAAGCGGGATGCTTCCATGCATGTGTGTGTATTACAGTTGTTTCAAGTACAACTAGATGTGGTATCGGCTCTCGCAATCTTTGTTGTCATTCGCCATTTTATTGATGTTTCCTATGAGTAATCCAGGATGGTTGAGTTGCAGTCATTGTAGTACTTTAAACCACTCCGTTTGAAAATCATGACTGAACATCAGGTGGCACTCATTGAAATGTTGGGCTTGAGAAAACAAATTGTGATATTATTTTAAAATCAAAATGGCTGTCCATTTATGTTAACTTTATGATTTCACTACAAGCAAGATGGTGAAAACTTCAAACAGCTTTGAAATGAATCCGGGCAAGCAGTGTGCAAGCGAAGTATTGTAGAATTTGTGAGTCCAAATATCTGTTGAACAGGCACAATTTACCTTGATTGTGTACAAGGTGCATTTAGATCTTCATTTGTCACAGTGAAAATTGTTACTGTACACGAGTCAGGGAAACTCAAAACTTCTTTTGTATACATGGTATATGTAAGGGGAGAAAATGACTATGTTGAACAATGTGAATGCGGTGTCAAGTGTTACTGTTTTAAGTACAAGCAATATAATTGGCTGTGACACAGTTTTGTTGACACTGTCAGGCCATCCGTTGGCGTCATTTGTTCTTCCCCAAGTGAGCATTGATTTTTTTGTGTAGGTGGGTCATGGGCAGCACTGTGGGAATTCATTTCATTCTATAACGTGACACATTTTGAGAAGCAAGGTTCATAGACTGCCTTTGTTGTGCAAGGGTTTTGTCGCAAGTTTTCACTAAAGAGAGGATTGTAACTTTGAGCCCTTGAGTCCAACGGTGTACTAAAAGTACTGTACCAAATATACTGTGAACACATGTAAGATCAGTCTGGAATAGGGCACCACTCAAGATATCGAGGAATCCAATATGGCACTGGAAGTTTCTGACATCATAGAAGGTAGTCATGGGTCATTAAAATCTAACGTAATAATGGCGTTGTTCCAGTATTAGTTTGGTTCATCTTCATTGGGTGGTCTCGCATCAATTTGTTCACTTACTTCCGCAGAAATAATCGCTCCCTGAATTAGACTTTTAAGAACAAGGCATCTTTAATTGAATGATTGAGCAGGAATTGGATGGGTTGAAACAGAATGAGGTCATGCCATCGCATCTATGATTGACACAGGGTAATGAAACTACACGTGTGTCAGATGCTATGAGCAGATTTACCAATCCTTATGACATGTGACTCCAGAACCAGTGTCCCGTATTGAAAAGCTTGAGCTTTTTGATGCCTGTGAGGGCAGCACCTTTCACCGCCTTCGAAAAGAAAATGTAGCTCTGATCGACAAAATGCAGTTATCATATATCATAGCATAAAAATTTATGGTGTTGATGAATTACTGCAATAACAATTCTTGCATGATCTGAGAAAAACCTTACACATGACGCATGCTGTCTTTGCTACAACCACGTTCACCTTATTGCAGTTGTTGTATGTTAGTAAAGTTCTGATTCCCCACTGTATATCAATGCGCACTTGTCAGAGGATGGCAGTTGCCCAAAGCAATTATCCTTGTATATCCATTCTGACTAGCACATCAAAGACAGAAAGTCTTAAATTTTTTGCTTAAACTTCCCTAAGGAAACTTTAAACCCAAAAGGAAACTAAAAATTTGGGATTTCTATGCAAAGTTTTTGATTAAGGAAACAAGAATGTATAAAAACTTACAATACTTTGAATTCCAAATGGCACATACACAGGGCTTGACAATTCCTATCGCCCGACGCCCGGGACAAGTGAAATTTACGTTCGGGCAAGTCAAAAATAAAATCTGGTCGCCCGCCGGACAAGTTGTTTATACAACTTCTGGCGCAATCAACGCGAACCCAAGTTGCGGTTTGTGCATGTGTCGCCCGATTTGCGTTGTCGTTCACACAAAATAAATGTCAATCACTGACTTTTTTAGATACAATTGTGACGTTCTTCTGCGATTCACTTGCCGACTCACACAATGTTGCAATTTTTCGATGATCGACATGAAATTGTTTCATCGTCCAATTAAAAAGTCGCTTAAAATTTGGCGTAAACAGCATTTCTTTGTTGTATGCTGACTGCTCCGCCCCAACAAATTAGGTAAAAATTTGCAAAACCCAATCATATTGCTTATCGGCGATCGACCGTGCAGTACTTCAAAATCATTTATGCAGCCTCGCGAAGTAGACGAACATTGTTGGCAGATAGTTTGTGGAGTGATCGCTGTAAATATGAGTATTTTACGGTAATATTTCCACTAACGCAAACAAGGCATTGTGCATTTTCGCGAGCCAGAGCGTAATTTCCGCTCCGCAGTTGCGCAGACCTCCGCAAAAACCAAGCAAAGCTGTTGCCGTAAAGAGGCGCGTAGTTTACGACGATGGGCATTGTGTAACTCTGAGAAACGACGTTGCAATGATTTACGACAGCGCCACGAGGGCCAGCGTGAGTGGGATCGTCTGAGAATCGACGACTCGATGTGATGATTAGAACGATGTTTCTGACAAAAGATCTAAACATAAGCGTTTTGATGAGGAAAAACGCCGTAGATGTTATCTGCCGAAATGGAAAGCACAGTAGCCTTGGTTGAAATATGACGGTTCCAAAATGTTCTGTACGTCGTGTCTCAAATACCCCATCATTGCCAAACCATGGAGGTAGGAAGAGACTACCTCCATGGCCAAACCAAGCGAAATGCTTTTCTTGACGGATGCGACATGTTTCGCATTGAATCGATAAGGTCTCACGAGTTTAGTCAACCGCATTTGGACTGTTTGGCGCATCGCAGATGAGATCGTGACGGGGACAATGATTGTGGAAATTTTGTGGGTTCCACTGAGCCCGATACGGATTCACTTGCCAACACCCCAATCGCATGCACTCGCAATGCGTGAACCGAATGACGACGACCAGCGACAGAAACTGACCAATCTTTTTACGACGGCATTTATGCTTGCCAAACACAGGAAGCCGATGTATGATATGTACCTTCAAATTTAATGTAAGCCCTGCGTACAGATCTGTGTGTTCCCGGCGTTATACCGCCTCTTGTGGTGGAGGCCGTATAACGCCGGGAACACACAGACCGTACGCAGGCCTACTTCAATGTAAACTTTTGAGAAAAATCGGCGTCAACATCGGCGAAAATTACCAAAATAAGAAAGCCCTGAAAGCTGCTACGGAATTCGTCGCAAGTATTTTGGTCTTGATTATTACAAATGGAGGACAAGTAAAATTTTTGAGAGGACAAGTGAAATTAAAAATCCACTTGTCCGACGGACAAGTGAACTGGAAAAAAAATTGTCAAGCCCTGATACATTTTGAAATTATACAATGTACCCTTTTGAAATGTTATCTCAGGAAAAAAAGCAGATGGTAGTGTTTAATGAAAAAGCAAGATAATAAAAACTTCATTTATTCCACAGATTTTTGAAGCCTTGTTATTGTCTTGTTTCTGGGTTAAAATGGTGCTATTTGAGTTTCCCTCGTAGGGTTTAACCCTTTGAGTGCCAAAGTTGATTTTTATTGCATTTATACTATACAACGCCAACAATTTCTTTCACATCTAGTCAATTTTTTTCAGATTTTTCCCAAAATGTCGGCCAAAAGTGCAGCCTGTAAAAATTTATGTTCATTTGATCCAAAATCATGGAAAAAATTACAGAAGAATTTATAAAAATTGATAAAATGTTGCCTTGATGTTTTTTTTTGGGGGGGGGGGGAAATAGCGTTGATCGCGATTTCGGGTTTGTTACTAAATATAGCTGCACGCTCGCGACTTTCGGACAAATAAGCTGAAATTCGGACAAATTTTGTCGTTGTATGCGCGGCTGTTGTCGCAGCTTGTAGTTTCAGTCATCAATTCATACGAATAAGTGTGGCGCTAAATAGCCTTTCTAACTCTCGCAGGTTTTATTTTCGTCGTTTATGCGGAAAATGCGGACAAATGTTTATTTATGCATATTAATGAGAGAGAACAGTGACGTCATTTGCGATCAGCGCTATTACAGTGTTCAAAGGGTTAAACATGGCATAGTGCAAAGAGCAAGAAAAATCTTGTGGAAGACTGAGAGTCCGCATATCTGTCCTCAAGGCGCGTACTTACTTCCATGAAATTACTGATACTGTGTTGTAGTTTGCCAATCTTGTCATTAAGGCTTAGTTGGACGACCAAATTTACCCAGAAATAAAAAAACACTTCAAGCCAAGCTGAAATTTATGAAAGTGAAATAACAAGAAATTTAGCACTCTTTTGACAAGCCTAGGCCTGTGGTCAATATTATTATTGTCCACAAGCAATATGTAAGTGTCTAGAAACAGTGGTGGGGGCGTTGTTCATTATCATATTTATTTGCAGCGCACTATACTCATAATATGAAATAGCTCATTACCTCATTCTTTCTTTCTTGGCACATAAACTTTACTCCAGTCATTAGTAAAAAGAGGTTATAAACAGCAAGCAAGGGGTAGCTGATAGTGAATACATGTATAATTCCTCTACAGGGAATTTAGCAAAAAATAATCATTAAGCTTTGCTTGGTGATTATTAGTGCTTAATTTGTTAATGTTTCCCCCCCCCCCCGGTTCTGTATTTGCTATTGAATGCTTGTGGGCACCATTAATAGCCTCATTATGACAAATATTGTAAAAGTTACTGTTGCAGTGCTTTCTCCAGGTCTCTCTGACAAGGGATTCAGACACAGCATATCGTAACAATACATTACGTGACTTTCTTGATCAGAAAAGTATTTCAGAACAGGTTTTTCAGTCTACAGAGAGGCTCTTATTAGCAGATAACTTGTAGATGTTTACTCCATATCTTAACAACTGTGCTCCCATTTCCTTCCTGACAGCCAATATGATACATCCAGTGTTTTGTACATTCTGCTTAAATGCAATCTGTCTTGTTGTTTCTCCCCATGCATATATACACAGCAATCATACGTTCCAGCAATGTGAATGACAGCAGAAGAGCCTACCAGTGCATCAAATTCCTGGTCAACCTGGCCAACCGATGCACTGTTGCCAAGGAGTATCTGATGGCCGCGTCGTCAAGGTGGCAGTGGGCGGTGAACTGGCTGAAGAAGAAGGTAAATCGCTCTCATTTCTAAGTTTGAGGTGCGAAAACTTGTGCTGAACTGGAGAGATAACTGAGAATGTTAAAATTTGAGTGAAAAGTCAAATTTTGGACAGCCTAAATTTAAAGTGATGTTTTGTACATCAGTTTCTTGTTTGTTTTGTTGTGTCATGTCATATCAGGTCAGGTTATGGTCATACAGATTTCTCTTCATGTAAGCACTTATCTTTTTGATCATTTAAATATTTTGCGTATTTTAGAGCCAGTAGAATCAGCGACCTTATTTCACAGAACTTTACTCAAGTTTTAGCTTCCATCAGTGTGAAGATTTTGTTGCAATCGCAGAATGGCTGCAAAAAATCACTTTCTGCACATTTATGCTGTGCAGAACTTTTACCATTTATGACCATCTTTTCATGTCATATCATGTGTGGTATTTAGAAGAAAATGTGTATGATGTGTATGTGACTGTATTTTCACTGCAAGCTCAAAATTTGACTCAAAACTTAATTGTTATGATTGAAAGCATAAAAGCAATCCTCTAAGATGTTAACTTTTGAGTTTCTCTCCCGTGATGTTCACCCAGATGACTGAATACTACTGGAGCCCCCACTCATCGGCGTCTAACGAGTCCGCGTCCGGGAAATCCTTCCAGAGAACGGTGAGTGCCCAGGACACCCTGGCCGAGGCAACGGCACTTCTGACGGAGCTGGAATCACAGGAAAACGCAGCAGCGGGAACCATGCCGGACTCAACCATGGAAGAGAACGGGACGGAGGACACGCAGATTGATGACGATGTGGACACGGAAGTTCAAAACGATACCAATAACGAGAGTATAGGGGATCTTGACGATATCGACTCGTGATCCAAAGCCTGTGTGCTCCAGACACTGAAACCTTGATTCATGTGTACATTTTGCACTTTGGACCTCACCGTGTGATGTTGTCTTCACCCAGGATTGATCAGCAACTTTTTAAAAAAAAAATTTTGTGCACAACTGTGTTGTGAATTTCTAGATTTCAAATCGAGCCACGATGGATGGTGTCCCCCTGCTTTGCATAGGGACTGCTAATTGGATCACACCGGCTCAACTGTGTGCATACTGTGAATGACAGATGGTGGGAAAGTCTCATGCAAATTTTTAGAGGTGTAATTATATTGTAATATTATGTCAACACAAATGATAAAATATTTGCCTTGTTTAGAAGTGGAAAGAAAAAAAAGCATGCTGTGAAAATGATAATTTTTATAAATGATGGTGATCTCTTTGTGTATTTGTAACAAATCATAGTGAAAAAGCAGATATGGTTAGAATGTCTCTGTCTCTGTTTTTATCTAGTGAAAAAACTGAAATGCAGAAGTAAATAATTTCCTGTTGACATTGTACAGACCTTTTTTGTAAACCTTGTGACCTTTAACCTTAGGTAATTTGCAAGATTGATAGTGAGTTTTGTTTTGGTGTCAACGATTTCATTGTTTTGCAATTTTTTGAAGACGACAGTTTTTAACTTTTATATGCTCCCCGTAACATAGTTGCAATAAGATGAATTCTGAGTACTGATAGTTCGAAGTCCATCCAGAATTTGTCGCTTGTCAGGAAACTGGTTACTTTCCCTTCATGATCATGATAAAATTTGCATAACGGAAGGCACGAGACGGGTTATTGGCAAATGGTGTCTTACAAGCTGGACGGAATAAGATAATCAGGCGAGGCAATTTATACGAATTAAGTGGTAATCATGTGATCAAGGAAATGACACTTTTGAAAATATACCATTTATCATGATACGTGAGTGAGAAATTTTTCAGGAAAATGTGAACTTGAAGCTCTTTTACTTGAAAGTCAAGGACATTACTACTCCTTGTAGACTGTATGTGAAGTTTTTCCACTGCATAATTTTGCCAACAGACTTTAATTCCAACTGTTTTCGTTGTGTTCAGACTCCACCCTCCCACAAATGGATAGGTCATTCAAAATTATGTGTGCATGCCACTCCACCCTCCCACTAGTGGATCGGTCCATTCAAAATTATGCAAATATGCTACTGCAGGATAGTTTAAGTCGTGAGTGAAATGTCTTCACATATTAAGCTGGTGATCAATTATTGTTTTGTATTTTGATCAGATATGTTCCACACAAGGTGACTCAAATATTTCACTCGAAAGACATTGATCCTCCTCGTGTGACATCACTGTGTGATTTCAGACTTGACGTCCGCCACAGTAGCTATGTACAGATTACAACCCAAAACTGTACCAACCATTGACTGAAAATGTACCACCAGCGTTGCATGTACAACTCAAAGTAGCGGGAAAATAAGTAGAGTCACAGGTATTTCATAATGTATGAAACGTTTTCTTTTCAATCACTAAAAAGAAATTATTTGGAGGTAAAAGTGGTCTTCGCCAAAAATCAGCAAGAACGGATATAGTGGTTGCTTTCATGTTGCCAAAAAATTACTATTTTTAGTCTTTACACTTTTGCAACTAATACAACAATACCATCTATTTCCCATTTGAGACAATTTGATTACAGTATTTGAACCCAGGCCAAACTTAAATCAATAATAATATGCATGTGAATTCTAAAAGCTGCCCTCATTGTTGAACCTGGAATATCACCATGGTAAACTTATGTTGCTTCTGGAAAGTGGCCAGTCATATTAGCCATGGATTTTTAACTCATCTTTGTCCCTTTCAACTTTTCCTATTCAGTACTGGATGTTATATGCTATGGAGGGGACCACATCTTTATGTGTCTTGTCATGTGTAATTGTACTATTTTCCCTTTTTTATAACCAGTGTTGTGATAAGCAGAATCGCTTGGTCCGATCATACTGGCTCTGAATTGAGCTGTGAAATGTGAAAAAGCAGGGGAAAGGAGGACGGTGGAAAAATTATTGCTATTTTTACCATGTTTACCCCCCAATTTTCTTTAAACAGGTCCACAGTCACCATTGATAACAATCAGGTTTGGACCAAACCATCGTGCTGAAAGGGTTAAAATGTTGCATGAAAGCATTGCCAGTAGGATGGGTTTGGCCAATTTTGAAATGTGATTGGAGTGCCCGGGCCAATGTTGTCAAAAGTCTTTCAAATGTATGCCGTTTTTTTAAAATAGGACAAGAAAAATTCAACAAATAAGCATGATCCTAGAGGGTCAAGTTGCTTGGTAAAGCTTGAGAGGCCCCCTAAGAATCTTGACTATTTTCATAATGAAGATGAATTTGAATGTTCTTCAGGTACACCTTATTGTGTGGGCTGGGGGAAATCTTACAGGGATATGTTATGATTTTACTTTGAATTGATGTGTAACTCCACAAAGCTTACTGGGAAAGTGCTGAACCCATGATCAAATGACTCCCTAGCTGCGGCGAAAGTTTGGTGATTATTTATTTTTTTTTAAATGTAAAACCTTACCCGTGTGTATGTGGTCAATGTAATTGTTTTTTATTGATTAATGACAATTATAAGAGAAATCTTTTTATAACAGATCTTACAATCGCTGGCATTTCATTCTTTAAATACGAGGGGCAAGTGCACACTTCTAGTGCACCATCAAACCAAAACAGAATTTTCATGGAGATTTGATTTTTATTACATGTATAGACTGTATCTCTCTATGAACCGAACCAGTGTTTTGTTTCCTTGCATTTTTCGTAGTTTTCTGTGATGTAAAGTGTCCAACTAAAACAACATAACAGTACTGCAGTAAACAAAACCATTATTTCTATTGTGTAGTATACTGTAAACTTGCAGATGCTAAAGGTCAGTGTTGAATGTGTATGTGTGTGTGTGTGTGTGTGTGTGTGTGTGTGTGTGTGTGTGTGTGCATTTCTACGTGCGGGAAAAGTATGTATGTATGTGTTTATTCATTGGGATGTATGTGTAGGTGAATGTGTGTAATGTTTGTATGTATTTATAAATGTAAACTAGTACTTTGTGCGTGTGACTGCATTGTGTGTGTGTATAGCCATGCAACATGCAAGGGTTTCAATGTTGATGTACTTCACAGGGTTCTCTGATAAACCATCTTCTGTCAGTCATAAATTCCGCAAAATATCGACAACGTAGCAAAACAACGAGTACATATTTTTCAATATTGCACACATCAAGTCTATATTATAAGTCCAGTACAGTAAAAAAAATTCTCCCGTTTCAACACTAGGTGCAATTTTTTGTAAAGAGTGTTTTTCTCTCCACCCTTCCTCTCCTTCAATGCATTTTGATAGAAGATCTAAATACAGTGTTGTGTATGTTTTTTCACTGGTACATTAACACTGGCAAGTGATAAGGCAGTTCTCTATCCAGCTCATCAGTGACATCATGGCTATAGAATCCTTTACTTTGCTGCAAAACCTGTACACAATACAAGCACAATGAACCACGGTTATTTCGAAGAATTGGCAAATAGTCTAGGTCAAGTGATTGGTTTTGAGAAGCGTTTTAGAAGATGGTCCTCTGCTTGTGTCCTTTCTTTGATGAATCCTTGGTGTTAAACACTGGCTGCTCAAGATGCCTGTGTTCCAGTAATAATTTACTTGAAATGAAGATAATTGCAAAAGAGTGTGTGATTTCTGTGAAGTGCATTTTTTTTAGCTACTATAGACTATAGTCTATAGAAGCTATTGGGATGGGTATCCGTCCGGCGTCCGGCGTCAGTCTGTATGTATGTATGTATGTATGTATGTCCGTTTGTGAGGCGTCCGTCCACTCAAATATCTTGAGAACTGCAGTACTTACTGATTTGATATTTGTTGTGTAGATGAAAAATATGATTTTGAGAAACAATTTTTTTTGATTTTTTGATATTGTTGAAAATAGGCAAATTAATGCCAAAAAAGGTGTTTTTGGTAAAAAATCTTCTTCTTCATAACCGCTGGTCAGACAGCTTTGTTATTTGGTATACAGGTCCCTAGGGGTAACCCAACTTAGATTTGTTCAAATTGTGATGAAATATGCAAACGTGTATTTTTAAGGAATTTTTTGTCATTTTTGGTCAAAATTTGACTTACATCGTATGTAATTCTTGTACTGTATAAACCCTATCAATTCACCCAGAAAAAAATAATTAATATGATTTTAAATAATTGAATTAATTAGGAAATCATCAAAGCCAAAATAATTTTAGTGTAGAATTATCAGAAAGTTCAACTTTTTTTGACAGTTCATAGTGAAATGCTAACCATCTTGGAGGATTAAAACATGTAAAGGCAACTTTCCTGAATCCCAACTTTGACATATTCTGAACCGTCATTTATTGTGCCCTGTATGTTATCTAAAAGAAATTGCTCAAAACAGTCAATAGAGATAGAGATAGAGATAGAGAAAGTTCTAATTTCCATTTATGGTTGACTTGGTAAGGATAAAATAAAATTACTTTTTGAGGAAAAAAATAGAGTGGTCAATTAAAAGAGTGGTCAAAGTGATAGGGTTTTTATGGTAAAGCTGGGCTGTAAGATTCCTCATGTGCTATTTGTAGCAATTATGCAATCTGTGTAAACAGTGCAATGAAAGTTACATGATTCCTTATAATGCTTTTGATGACCTTGAGCTTCTTAAGTTTCAAGCATTTGTCTCTTTAGTGTGCTTTCTCTGAGTATGTACAGTCTCCACTTATTCAACAGAACTCACTTACAATGTTAATCAAAGATATCCACCTTCTTCATCAATACATGTGTCACAAAAGGTTATTCTCTACATAACACAGCAGAGCTCTGTCAACTGTTGAGTTGCTTGTTCTTTCAAAACCGCTGGTCAGACAGCTTTAATATTTGGTTTACAAGTCCCTAGGATGACCTTAGTGAGATAATTTCATACAGTCAGGAAATACTTAATTTTGTATCCATGTCTATAGTAGCTTCAGGGACTTTGGCCCTATGTTTTCATTCCAAAAAAACAGACAGTGATATTGACAGGTTAATTATTGATATTTTCACAAATTGTTGAATGTTCCCATTATGTTGGTTGGGAGAGAGGGTGTGTGTAGATAGTTATACAAGTGTGTGACAAACATTTCGATGGTAAACATAGGCAGTTGTTGTATCATTCAATCCTTGAGTTTGCTATTTTCACTGCTTTTTTCAACAACATTCAGGGGATATCCACCAACATATGGATCACTAAAAATTCAGAAACAAAGTATGTCATTGAGTGAATGACAAATGTGAAGTTTTTTTGTGCTGGACACTTCCTTTATATGCTTAACAGTGCGAATTCTGTCAAGTGCCAATGCTATGAAGTGGTTTGTTGTTGACAAGCAAAGTCAAGTGAAAGCATTTAATGTACATGGTCTATATCACAGTTGTAGATATGATGCGCTGGTGCGAATCACAGCAGGGTGCTAAAAGTTTGAATTGTGCAGCAGTATTCAGTTTCAACCGTGATTCAACCCCAAACAATTGTGTGCGTCTGTTCTCCCAAAATGACTACCGCTCCCTCATTATCCATTTTATAGTTTTCAACATTCTTGACAGAATATGAGTGTGTTTGTTAGGAGGACGCTCATCATTTTCCATTGTTTACCCAGATTACCTGTTCCCCCCACTCACATGTGGATAAGTCCAAACTCACCTCTGTACCGACCATTGACTGAATATATCGACTCAAGTGAGAATAAAGTAGATGTGTCTTGTCAATCAGTACAAATATCTGATATATCATATGTACTATTTTGTCTAGAAATGTAATGTTATAATTTTGTAAGCAAAAGCATTTACAGTAAAATTGCAAAAATAAAATGTTTGCTTGCAAAAAAGTAAGGAGTTGCAGATGAGATTTTAGCGAGTGCGCCCTCACCGTGATAAACACGAGAAAACAATCATTGTGTGGTAATTTTCAGTGTGCCATAATTGTTTGGTTATGTTTTCCCAGGAATACATCTTAAACTTCAGTGTTGCGATAATGATTAAATATTGTGAAAGTAAGATTTCAGCCATCCTTTTCGCCATCAGGAAGCTAGGAAGCCTTTAGTCTCCTTGGCTAATAGAGTAACCATGGCAACTATTTGCATAAAGACCTTTCAGACTTCTATCATTTTTTTAATTTACTTCAAGAAAAGGGGCGTAGTAGTGCCAGTACTGCCCACAAATGTCTGCGAAGTAGAGGGACTTTAGTTATAATACTCAATATTTCAGAACATGAACTACTGTCAGTACCCAATACTGTAAAAGTTGCATTATGCAATATACCTTCGCAAAACTCTGAAAACTGCAATTTTTTACGTATAGAAACGTCTACACGTGGTAGGTTTTAGATAGCCTAGAATATGTGTGACTATGACGTCTAATTGTGTGTAATAGAATTTCTAGGTGTTTTTAAAGTGTACATGAATTCGTATGTATTTAATTGACGGACAATGTGGTGATAATGAGATTTGATTGCGCTCATGTATTTTCTTGATTGACTTTCCACGGGCAATAAATAAAATGCGAATGGTTTTTATATAAGTAGATATATTTGCAGTCATTTTTTTTCTCCCCGTTAAAGCATGCTGAAGTACCGAAGGCCAGGATGGAATTTTGTCCGATCGCATAGCATTGATGATACAATAATTTCGAACAAGGACTAGGTACTAGTAAACACCTATTGCCTAGTCATGAGGGCTATAGCGCCCGTCTATTACCCCGAGGGGGCGTGTGCTACCGGAAACACATCGCTATTCCCCGAGGCCGTAGGCCGAGGGGTATAGCGATGTGTTTCTGGTAACACACGGCCACGAGGGGTAATAGACGAGCGCTATAGCCCGAATAAAGACCAGGCTATAGGTGTTTTATAACACACCACATGGTCATGTTGTAATGTTATATAGTTTTTAATGTGTTTTTGTTAATGATATTTGATCTTCGCAACAATCCATTGTGACAAGTTTACTGAGCGATGTACAGCGGTTTCAGTTGTACGTGGTACTACTTTCTTTCAAAAAATATTCGAAGCATACCTAGCGACATCCTCAATTGCACTTTAATCTTTTCCGTCGATGAGCTGTTCAAGTTCCTACGCTGTTGGAATGTTGGAAAATCTGTTTTAGAGAATGTGTCGTCACCTATCCCGGACGCACATCACGTTCCAGTCACCCGCCATTGTTGCAAAGCTGCAGACGACACTCCGCCCGTGACGGTCACGTGACCGGGCACTTTTCCAAATTTGGTCAGAACTATTTCCCTAGGGAAATAGCTTTTCAAAAAATACCCTCTGACGTCACTTTTGTCGATCCGGTGGGGACTAGACGTATCTATTTTCTCGTCACGTGACGTATTCTGGCGAATCGCGACACGGAATGAGCATGTGGCGTGTTATAATATTTGATACTAGATTCACATCTTCGAGCAGATTTCGTCCCCTCGACTAGACTGTCGGCAAGATGTGCTACATGTTGATGAGAGACTTTATATAACTGTCTGTGAGCCGGCTCAAATTGGCTTAAGGTAGTAAGCGCCTCGAAAGTAAAAGACTTAATCTTTTGCTCAAACTTTCCTCAAAGAATATTTCAATCATTCTCTTTCAAAATCAAGAATACAAATTTGGAGTCACTGTGCAAATTTTGGAACAAGAGAAACAACAAATTACTCAAGATTTCAGAGTCATCGAGATTGGGGCGGAAACCTTGCTTACTCTTGTACCGATTTTGAAGACTCCGTTCTCCGCTGGTTACCAACCAGCTGAATATCACATTGAAATATTTCAAAACTACGTATATATCATAACAGCTACCTCTTCCCCTATCTATGGACCTTATCCGATACCCAAGAAGATTGGGGAACTGCTAAGTATGATAACCATGACGTTTATATACGACAAAACTTGTTGTGTTTTGTCTTTACTAATTTTATCAGATATGAGACTATGCGCAAGTCTGTTCAGGATGAGATGTAAGGAACTAAAGTGAATCGTGCTATTCGTATATGACAGTATTGCAAACAAATTGGAAGCGTGATTAATTTTTATGTAACATGAAATAAAAAAATGGTATATAATATTGTCATGATTTGGTGTGTCTCGGGAATGGCCGAAATATCGACGGCGAACACGCTCGCTCGAGGCGTCCGTTTGGTACATTATTTCTTATAACATTATATGTACTTACGTGCACACAGGATAGCATTGCAGACGTGCCAATTGCGATCACCGTGAAGATTTCGACCATATCGAACACATTCGAATGATGACAAGAATTATACATATTTTTTTTATCATATTCCATAAAAATTAATCACACTCCTAATCCTCCAGTAATGGTATAAGCTGACACGAGATCAATTACGGATGACCTGAGTTACCAAACTCCAATCTTCAGTGAATTTTTTTTGTTATCTTACGGAAATAAACCCATAACAAATTAAATCGGAGATTTTTATTACTTTATTTTTGAAGAGCTTCATATTTCAATGAAATAAGATTTGTGATATAAATAAGATTTACAGTTGTCCAAACCGGGATAACACCGGAAAGTCGTGAATTCTTGCGTAAACTTGCGTCGACGACATTTTTGAAATACCTATAGGGAAGGGTTGGTCTGCACATGAGGGCGCAGTTATTTTTAGTGGACAAGATTCAAGCGTTCAGAAATAATATAGTAAACATCGTTTATTATCTCTATAACAAATCAAAGATAAAGAAATGGTAATTTTCCACCTGCCCAATATATGTGTACATGTGTCTTCACATTCACCATGTTTAGTTGCAGTCATGGTTCTCAAGGACCTATCTCCATTTACCTCCGTACATTTTCTTTGAGAGTGAGAATGAGTCTGTTCACGCGAAGAGACGAAATAGTTTTATCCCCTATCCCCCCTGAAAGTTGCTAATTACATAAGAGAGAGAGAGAGAGAGAGAGAGAGAGAGAGACAGACAAGAAGAGAGAGAGAGAGAGGACAGACAGACAGAGAGACAGAGACAGAGAGACAGGGAACAGAGAGACAGAGAGACAGAGAGAGACAGATAGAGAGAGACAGAGACAGAGAGACAGACCGCCGTTTTAGGAAAATATGGGGCTGGTGTGCAGCGGAAGCTATTATCCAATTGGGTGGGTGAATCTTACTGTTATAATTAACATAATACAAATAGACTCCTCAAGTTGCTGTGTATAGTGACAATCGACCAATCAGATAAAAGTTTCCGAGCACGCTGCACATAAGGAGGAATATGGGTCATGCATTGACTTTCCCACACCATAAACGCAAAATTATGGCAATTGTATCTGAGGCTGGCGCGCATCGATAATTCCAGCAGAGTAATGGGACTTTAAACATTTAAACAATTCAATAGAATTTTTTCGCTTTTAAACGCCACCGCGCTCCAGAGAACAGCAGATGCCATAGCGAATTTCACATTAGGCTCGTAGCATTGTGACAACGTTCTTCTGGCCTGAGGCAAAATTGAACATCAATGGCGAAGACTATTTTGTACGTCTAAGTTGGTATACTCGCATCAACAACTGAACCAATTAATGAGCTATCACATAAGCTGCTGTGAATCACATGAATGACGTCGCTAAAAGCATTGCAACCCAAAGTTTGTTCACCTTTTTGTCATTTTTCCCTTAATTATTTGGTATATTTCTATCTTTGTCGCAGTCATTCAAAATGTTTCACGTCAATTCCTGGCGAACTCACGAAAGTAGGTCGCTTAACATGGGTTGTACAATGTTCTTTCTCAATGAGGAGCCGATTCGATCTCCTTGGACAAAATGAAAACCTCAATCAAAGCAATCTAGCGGCGGAGATAACAAAAGATTTTACAAGACCGCAAAGATTTTATCCACTTTAGCTTTTGATGCTACAATAATCCGTTAATGCTTCGGGACAACCCGACGCTAACGCGAGGTCGAAGTGCGGGAATTTAGATACATCGTTCCGAGATTTCGACTGAATATTTCACGGCAGTACTCGATTGTCGAATTTACTCGCTTTCATCGCGAACAAGCCGCATTTTAAAACCATAGAAAAATTTACACTGTTAAGAATGTAAATGAAAAGTAAATGAAATGGAAGATAGGTGTGAACCGGATTAATATCCCATTCCATTAACACGATTTAGAACGTGCTGAACACGGCAAAGGTGAATTGTACTTTTAGCTCCAGACAGGAACGTGTCACGGTCTCCATGCGCAGACTGTCAGTGGGGGGCTTTCTATATCACACTACTAGATAACAAATATAATATGGTCCGTTTTACCTGGTCTTCACATGTCTGGATTTAAAGTGGGCTTCTCCTAAAAATATGAAAGCTGATCTTAGTCAATCTATAGTTAGCACAGCTAAACGCTTTCCCGTTGATATTTACTTTTGTCGTGATAAATTTTCTGCCGAATAAGCGAGTGTCGTTTTGTTAATTCCACATTTCACTTAACTGTGTTTACATTGAAAATGTGTTAGTCATTACTATGATCACACTAGCGTTCAGTCGGGTGTTTCAAGGTTGACTTAATGGTGTCAGGGCATACATACCATATAGAAACATAAATCAGGCAGCACTTTACATTTGTACGTCACAATTTTGTATGCCTTCAGAATCACGGTTCCGAGACGTCCCGAAACACAGGCACCATCCTGCCCATCAACCGCACCAACTGAATCGACATCTGGTCTTTCATTTTGTGCGTTCCTCTGTTTAATTATTTGTTTCTCTGTTTGCTGTTGTTTGTCTTTTGGTTTATGTGAGGGGTTGAAATAAACAGATTATGACGTAAAGGTCTTCATTAAACACAATACGCTTAAAGACATGTCATCGAAAAGGCCACTGTGATTGGCACTTTGATCGAAGGTCGTGTATATCCCAAGCAACCAGGAAACCCTACAATTTCACGCTGACGGGGCGAAAGTTACTGCAAATTGTTTTATTGTGGAAATTTTTACTCGTTTCAACCCAAGCTTGTATAAGAAATGTGAACGAGAAATCCTCAAGGTGGAGACAGAAAGCTGGAGACAGAGATTTATAGTGCTTGTACAGATTTGTAAAGCATGGCACAAACCATCTCAACAAAAAGCTCTTTCGATCGAACATTTAATGAGAACTACTTTACGGGGGACATAAAACTAAAACCCATACATGTTATTTCTTTTATTTGAATTCGTTCCGTTTGTCTGTTCCAACGACCGATTTGGCCATATAAAAAATATGTGTTTCCAGCCGGCAACTCGACCTATCCTCCGGCCCGAAACGTGCTCACGCTTTTTTTGCCATTTTTAAAAATCGACCATGATTTTTGCAATAGTTTGCTAGTTTGTGATTGGTCGCACCCCATTAAAATGAAGTTAAATGGTTACCGACTGACCTGCCCTACATCTCTAAGGCAATTGAACGGAAAAACTTAATTTTTTCGGCCGTAGAGCTTGTCAACTAATCCTTGTTGATCGTTTAAAGCTATCCTCGCGGCCAAGCTAGGTTAATGTATCGCATTGTACTATCTACATTAAGGTAGAATGCGCCTAGCCATAAGGACAGGTATGGGACACTCAAACTATTACAAGACATTTTAGTTTACCACTTGTAGGAACTCATTTTGAAGTTCATTGAGAAAATAAAGACTTTAGCGTCTTATTTTTGAGAAAATCTAAAATCTAATTTCCCCCATAGAGTTAACACAGGGATGGCGCCCATTTTGAATTTCACTTTCTTTAAATATTTGGTTACTTGTTTCTCTGGTATAAATTTTTGCATGGTGGCCCTGATTTTTATAAGTGGTCTCCGAAAGGGAATGGCTTAATGTTTCTTAGGTAAAAAATTGACAAAAATTGAAGTATGTCAATTTCGAGGCACCAACTACCTTACATTGTAAAACCATGGGGCTGTAAGCTTACTTATGAGACGAGGTTTTAAGCAGCAACAGAATGTCAAATCCCAGGAAAAGGAGAGTAATTTTGTAATTTGTCTGTGAAGTTTATTATTCGCCAATAAAAGGTACCAGAAAGAGGAAATTACTATCTTTGATTTGGATCTAGATTCGATAAAATGGCAAGCCAGTCGAAAGATTGACCGCTGCGCAAAATTACAAAGCACCTCTAAGGAATTCGGTCACCTGTAATCATTGGTAGCCAATCATCGATTTTTCATCAGGGAGGGGGTCACGCAAAAGAGTACGACAGACACCAGGTGCTATGACCGACATGAGTTTAATTGTATGACAAAATTGGCGCGGTACCCAAGGAACTAATAATCGACTAATATCCGCCTCAATTTTATTCGCACCATTCTAACTGTCCCCTGCTAGCGCTGTTTTCACAAAATGTCAGGAGAAGATACCTGATTCCAACACCCAAGAGTAATTTTCGCAGTTGAAATGTGAACATGGTATCGTAATATTGGTTTCAAACCAACTAATGTGAGATGGTCCGTGTGGAATTTTAAAGACCGCATTTATTCATCAGATTCCAATTTCTAGACCCTGTTTTTATTATATTTCAACATGCTCCTTCTAGGAAGTTGCCTGGATTTACAGTGAATAATTAAATGGGTAAATTACAGACAATCGGCGCACTCATCTGGTGATTAAATCGACACACTTCGGGGATTCCGAAATAATCAAATGACCCCGACGTGGCCATTCCAATTGCTGTAATGTTTGATTTGGAAGGAACCTTGAATCTTGAAAACCAATCTTTATTGGGAACTGTAGATTACAGCATTCCTCTTCACATGGCATGGTAATACAGAATAATTTAAGTCAATTATTCAAGTTTCAGTCTTTTTAACATCTCAACGGATCTAATAGGGCAGTCAGCGGCTACTTCAAAGGAAACGCGCTGCCGTTGTGGAAATTGCCAATGTGTTCGCCATACTTGAAACAAGAGATGGACGATTAAAACACAATAATTTAAGTATGATTGCCGTTCGCGATTTGCCGCCCTCTTTGAGAGTTTGAAAATCCCACGTCATGCGGTGAATTTATCGAACACAGTGGAGTCGGCACAGGCCAATTGAAAACAGAGCAGAGAATGCATTCATTCATGTATTTGTTTATTATGTTTCCTTTTTTATTTGTAATGTACTCTATATCATGTACTATAGCTGCAGTTTGTCTATTTTTCCAACTCCCGCCTCTCATTTTCTGAGCTATCAGCAATATATTTGCGTTCGAATGGCGATGCTGATTATATTGTCTATGAAAACTCTTTCCGTGCATTTGAGCAAAGGCTGGATATTTAACACGTATTCTGAACACACCGGTATAATAAGGCTCTGAACTTCGACTATTACGAAGACAGTCTGCATAGAAAGAAAATAGACACGTTCAATGGTTTTATGACTGGGAAGTGTACGGCGAGTCTCACCTGAACGACTAAACGCATCCTATATTGACTCAGAGGCAATTTTGACGTTGTAGAGTCGATAATTGAAGTGATTTCTCTTACCAAAAACGAAACAAGAAAGCTGCATGGTGAAAACTAAAGATGCAATTTTCACAAGCCATATTCGTCTTGCAACAAAATTTTAATTATCAATATAAAGAACGTATGTATATGTTATTGTATCTCAACATACATCTGCATAATAGTCACAAGTTAGCCAAGACCTTACACACACCGCATATAATTAATACCTAGTTGATTAATGCCTTGAATACATACTTTCAAAAGTTAAACACTATGCATACTGTGCACTGATCGTGTTTGTTTTTCTTTTTGAAAAATTCTGACGTCATATCAAAGGCAACCATATGTTGTAACCGAGATCTCCGAGCATTCATCACTCCATCTGAAGAATCGTGATGAGTCAGTTCAGTTTTGATGGAATTAAAACACACATATACTTTCGTGTTGATTACTTTGTGATATAACAACAATATCCCATCCAGATTCGTGTTATAAAGGAACCATTCGCCGTTATATTGTTCTGAACTACAAACTTTATGAATTATAGAATAAAAAAATGGCAGAATAAAAATCCTGACCTACTTACCCAACTTTGGAAAGCATATTAATTGAAACCCCAAAACTTCTTTTAATTTCACCTTATAGTATTATTTGAACGCTAAAAATGAAGATAATAAAATTGGTTCGAGTCTGATGACGTCACATGATGATTTCAACGAGGGTCATTGACCTTGGGACGACCGAACAGTGATGATTAATGCCCTACGAGTATTTCGGCACGACCCTGTCGACTCTTGAAGTATTATTGCGCGGTTGATTGCACAATAGCTCGCACAGGCTGTATATCTGAACAGGATGCTCTACCGTAATTTGATGCTCCACTGCCTTTTTTATATAGTGCACGATTCAAGGAATATCAATGGATGAAGCATTGATAATGAATCACTATAATTAGATTTGTGTTCTTAATTATGTTTTCCTTTACGCAATGGATGTACTGAGAAGCACTATCTTTAAAAGCACAACTTTAATTTTCGAGTTCATCCAAGGTACTTTAAATGTTTACAAATATATTTTCATATACCTAAAATATATGTGTTATTCGTGTTTTTACTGTGCGTCAGTTTCAACCGTGTTAACACCATGTCAGGACTGTCATCATTATTTTATAATATAACAATAATAATTATGTCTGATATCGCGCGAGTATTTTGTTCATAAATCCAAATCATAGCACTCAGCAACTATGCTTGCTCTTGATTAAGCCATATGGAGAATATAATCTCTGTCGTTACCTGGCAGGCAGTCGGGAAGGGCACCACACAGTCTTTGATGAATAAAGCCTTTTAGGAGTTTGTTTGAGGGCAAATAAAGGTAGAGAGAAACATGCAGTTTTGCGTACGTACGTACACAGTTGCATAGATAGATCGATCGATCGATAGATAGATATATAGATAGATAGACAGATAGATAGATAGATAGATAGATAGATAGATAGATAGATAGATAGATAGATAGATAGATAGATAGTTAGATAGATAGATAGATAGATAGATAGATAGATAGATAGATAGATAGATAGATAGATAGATAGATACATACATACATACATACATACATACATACATACATACATACATACATACATACATACATACATACATACATACATACATACATACATACATACATACATACATACATACATACATACGCACGAAGGTGGTATTTAAAATCCATGACATGCAAAATTTATTCATATCGGCCAAGGGCTCCGTGCTCTAGATATTGACGTTTTAATCACTTTTTTAGCGCGTCACTGTGTTTCAAAGCGATGTTGTCTCCGCAATATAACAATAAGCTGATTCTTGTCAATAATTCGTTGAGCTGACTTGAGTGATAGGCGTTCCATTACTGTAACCATTGCAACATTTCACATCAGTAATAGTCACATCTAACGACTCCATCAATCCAGCGCTGATAAAATGTGATGATACTTTTGATCAATCCCTGATTGCAGATTCCAACTGATCGTCTATGTGAACCAATCTCTGTCACCATGGTATCTGGACCGCCCAGCTTCTCATTCTTTAGCGTGATCTTGCCATGTCAGCCCAGTCTTTCTTGCTGAATTGACCGTCAAAAGGACAGCAGCTCTGTTTTGTGTTTCATTTTTGACAAATGTTATTATGTGACACGTCAGTCTTATTGGTCAGATCATTAGTCCACAAAACATGCCTTACACCTTCCTTATAGACTGAACAGGGAAAGGAAACCATGTAACATACTTTCGGTGTCTACTACACAAAATATATGCAAATTATTTTACGGCAGGCGCTCTCACGAAATATAAACGTAGGCGTACAGACCTTTTCCCGATTTTCCCACAATGCATTGCTGTGGCTGCTTCAAACACCTTATACACACTCAAAACAACAAAAACATACCGTTTTTGTGTGTACATCGAATAGTAAAGAATGACATAAATTTGCAATAAAAATGCCTCGTGTATTTTGTATCCATAGGCGACAAAAATATAGGTCAGGGTGCAATCTGCAATTATAGTGTGTTATGAGAAACATACCCTGCGTTTACTGACCCTACAGCGAATAAGTTCTATGAGTAATGCACGCTTTGTATACCCTAGCGCCCAATGCATCATGGAACCGGTAAAGAACCATACACAGTACGGTAAGGTTTTATCACATGATGGTGCTCGTATCATTAAATTTATGATTAGAATCGATGGTTGTAAATCGTTGGTATATGAGGTATTTCATGACAAAGAGAAAAGCTGAAACATCATGTACTTTGCCCGTTTTATAACCAATACGTCGTCCGCGATCGATCAGATCGGTCGATTGATCGATGACGTATCAAGCGTACAGCAGACCCGGGCGTGAAAAACGGCACCGGCCGAGGCCTAATTCACCCTGTCGAATGAATGTGTTGTGTCACAACAGCGAAATGGGGCAGGTTTTGTCGGCTAAGTACGTTTTGTCAGACAGCGGTAGTCGTACACTTAGTCCTTGTGTATTTATTTCTGTCTGTCTGTCTGTCTGTCTGTCTGTCTGTCTTTCTATCTGTCTGTCTGTCTGTCTGTCTGTCTGTCTGTCAATCCATCTCGCTTTCTGTCCGTCGATCCTCAAATCAACCTCTGCATGTGTCTGTATCACTGTCTTTCTGTCTGTTCTCAAATCTGACGTCATGATGAACCAAGTCTTTGTAAAAGCTGAAATTTCACAAAGTTTACGAATCGTAGACACCAGGCGGTAAGAGAATAACATGAAAAGTTGATAGGAGCCAAAAATGTTCAAAACTAGTTACATGCATGCTTTTGAAATAGCAAATGACAGTGAACTAATTTTAAACTCTAAATTATAATGAGATTTACGAAGCTTACCTCCCAGCTCTGTTTGAACACAACAGTAAATTTTGACTGAAAGGCGTCAACCTAATGGAGAATTAAGAATCGATCGAATCGATAATTGATAATATTATTTCGTTCACTGCGTGTTTTAATATTCAACAATAGAGTAACAACTGACCAGACAATGGACGTTCATTTCCTGATTATTGTTATCGTATCGTTTCGGCAGTCAGGTTTAACGTAACGATTGACATATACCCGATGTCGTTGCTGCGAACCAATAACTGTACTATGAGAGGTATTTTTTTTAAGTCTTGCAAATTCCTTGTTAGTGTAGTTTAGCAAACAAAGCGAAGTCAGCATCATATGAACGGAACCCAACTTATAGTACATTATTTATGTAATATTTGTTTGATTTATTGAATAATCGGAAAACTTCTTTTAAGCGTTAGTTGGTGCCGAGAAGGCCTTAATTTTACAAACCCTTGCTTCCTATGGGTTTTACAGATTCTCTCTGTCCCCGCCTTATTTTCTGCACGTCTTTTCCATCTCCTGTCTACAGATCTATCAGCGTCTGTTTCCGTTGTTCCCTCTCTGTCTGTCTCTAACTGTCTAGTGTGTGTCGGTTATAACATTGTTTAGGGTTCACTGCACTTATCTTTGCTTTGTGTAAGTTTTGATCCAAGCATGACATGTGATGGCAGACTCTGTCAAGGTCATGTCAGTGCAACATCAATCATTGTCGGCAATGCATTGAAACTGACAAAAGCCCCTTGTTAATAATAAAACGATACACTCTGGGCGCGATGACACACAATTCAACCTACAAAGAGCCGAGGACTCATACTTCAACATGGGAATCATTTCAACAATAATATTTCTTTTATGTTCGCGTGTTCGTTTATTTTTTTTGCGGGATTCCCACTCTTTTGTGAACATGGATGGTGTCATAGAAACGCGATTACCCATGGATTACACCATGAATACATTTGTGACCAGTTAGGAGAAAAAGAGTTCCTTGAAAATGATTTGCATGTGTGTATGCATGTGTGTGTATGTGTGTGTCACTGCTGTTGTATCTAAATAACACCTTTTTTATTAACCACTTGATCACTAATTTACTTTTCCCTAACCCTGTGACAACTTAACACTGATCGACTTACACAATGCACTTCAGATTAGACGGGAAAGTAGCGTTGTGAATGAGAGACTTGACAACAGCAGCCACCCCTCCTCCCCCTCCGGCCTCCTCCGAGAGAGCCTCTGAGACACAATCAACTCCGTGAAGATTTAGGTCTCAGCGAACCAACAAATGGCCTGTAGCTGTATAACTTTTGATTAATGTCATCTACAGTTCTTTTTTCCACGACCAAAGGCATATTGAGATACACGGTATTCAGCTTGTCAACTCAGCCTGTGCATGCGCATGTGCAGACAGCTTTGTTATTTTTGACAAGTGAATTCTTGTCCGGACTAGAATTAAAACGTAATGACTAGTCCATTTTACAAGTATAGACGCTGTGTTGACAAGCTAACTAGAAGAAATGTAACATGCCTTAGGGAATAGAACAAGAAATTATAGTACAATCAACGTGGAAAATCACCAAGGCTTCTGCTACTGGCCTTTTATGAAGAGTTGGAACCATGGTAGATGATCGATGATCGATCTATTCAAACCAGACTTGACAGGATGACTTTGTTCACTGAAATTGGCAGTGACATTGAACGGACTCGGATGATTGCAGTCCTGGAAATCACGATTGACAGCTGTATCCGTCATGAAAGTGAAAAAATGGGAAATTAGGTTTTACTTGTGACTGTGCTACAATGAATTAGTGCGCCCACTTACAGGAAAATAAAGCCGATTCTATGATTTTACTCAATGAGTGCTGCACAATTACAAGACCATTTTGAAAACCGGGAGAAAAGAATGTGTTCTTGACAGTCTGACCGAACCTGACCGATGAAACACGCTGACCTGTTTTTACAAAATTATGTGGTGAACTTACGAGATCTCACTTTGACTTAAAAAGTCAATAAGCTTGTGTGATCACTCATTTTCATAATTTTCGTGTTGTTTGATTCTTAAAACATTGTGTTTTCGGACGGGATTTCTGCCTTTTACGGGCTGGTTTTGACTTTTACGTTGGCGGGGTTGAAAACGTAAAAGTCAAAACAAGCCCGTAAAAGGCAGAAATCCCGTCCGAAAACACCAACAGCTTTGGACCCACAGCTACGATACATGTACGCCTACTGGGACACGCATACATTTCTGTGGCTTCTTGTCCAGAAGCAGGGGGATGAGGTATATAACATAACGCAACACTTTGGACTAATATCAAATCCACACAAACCAAAGAACTGATAGTACAAGGGATTTCTTCCCTATAACGGCTGTTAACCACCATCCTCTCACGGTAGTCATTGCTTTTTTTGTACGAGGATGTTAAAGGTAATTAATACAGATACGCCCTCTATGATAGTGTTACATCGTACTACGGTTTTTCCCAAATCTTTGGTCACATTGTTGGAAAAAATGCAACCATGTTAGGCAAAAGAGATTTTTATGTATTAGATAGATAGATAGATAGATAGATAGATAGATAGATAGATAGATAGATGGATGGATAGATAGATAGATAGATAGATAGATAGATAGATGGATGGATGGATGGATGGGTGGATAGGTTTTAGGTAGCTAGGTAGACAGACAGACAGGCACATACATACATACTATACATACATCCATACTTAAACATACATACATACATACATACATACATACATACATACATACATACATACATACATACATACATACATACATACATACATACATACATACATACATACATACATACATACATACATACATACATACATACATACATACATACATATATACATGCATACATACATACATACATACATACATACATACATACATACATACATACATACATACATACATACATACATACATACATACATACATACATACATACATACACATACATACATACATACATACATACATACATACATACATCGACTCTTCATCAATATGAGAAGGTGTTTGGCTACCTTCAGCATATATAATGTCGACATTTGATTTTCAAATCGTCATTTTACACTGTTTGTCGAAAACGTCAATAATTATATCAAGCCATCAATGCTGTTATTCAACCATGCATTATACATGTAAGCGTACTCGAGCTGAAAGAAAGGGTCAGGGGTTACATCATAACCTTCACTTCTTGTGTACTTCTATGTATATTGCCCCTTCAATCTTTTATGACTTGTCATCAATCAAAACTGTAGATGAAATAGACGTTTGCTCTCTACCCTGAAAGTGACGTCATCAGACCTCCTCATCACCTAATTGTGACTTTGTGAACACCATGTAATGCTATTATCCTCCATTGAAACAAAACGGCCTTTAGAAGCGACTTCAGTAACCGAATAAAGGTCTCGCTATTCTGCATGTTAGAAACGATAATCTCATAAACTTTGAATAATTAAGGCCATCGTCGGGCTAATGTCGGTCAAAATGCTCAAAAAATCTAATTTTATTTTCTTCCTTCATTGTCACCCTCGACATGTATACTTTCAAATAAGCTATATCATTCTTCAAAAAATATTAACTAAAATCGAGAAAAATCGCGTTTTTTTCCCACTGACCCCTGGTCAAATTTTATTTAGTCTAATTATATATTCAAAACAGGTAAATCGCTATTTTTGGTTGCCTAAAAACTTTGTTGAGTTATGGCATCATGTATGAAGTAGTGACCATTTGCTTGCTTATTGAAGCAGCTTTTTCAGAGGTAAAAATATGGCGTTGTGGAAATTGTGAGTTTGAGACTAATTGCAGTCTAAAAAAGCCAGATCAATGAGTAATCGGGAAGAAATTTGCAACAAATGATTCTGTTTTATATTTTGTGTGGATATTACTGTAAGGCATATGAAGATTTTCATTCGGTATAGCAATTAAACCAGAAAACAAACCATATTAGACGTTATGGTGTCCATATACATAACAAGTAAAGAATCTCACATGAATTTCATTATCATGCTGATTATAAAATCAATGTTTTTTTGATAATTAACAGTTCATTTTTCACTTAGAAAGCAATTACAACCAGGCTTTTGTAAATAGAATTCTAACTGACAATTTAAACTTGTCCAATACCCTATTTTGAGGTCGTAAACTTTGCATGAAGTATGAGTATCACCTTTATGTTGTAAACATTTCAATCCAATACTCCCAACAATTATGTTTTGTACTGCATTCGTTTCTTGTGGCAGCAATAACTCTTGAAAGAATGGTTGGAATGCAATGAAAATCAGCCAACATATGTGAAATTAAATACTTTACAAAATAAACTTCAAAAAACAAGGTCATCCAATCATGTCATAGTAGAAACTTGACGGAAAGTTGTGAAATTTATTAATTTTTCAATCTTACCGAGATGACTATGATTTAATTTATATTGACATCTTATACAGTCATAGATTTAGGTTCATATTGTAATACATATACATCTGAATGCTACAGAAAAAATTCGGTTGTTGTATGACTTTTCGTTCAATAGATATCTTTGGCCACAAATTTCCTCATATTTTTAACCCTGAAATTGTCGCCACGGCAACCGAATATCCGGTTTTTTCCCCCTGCACTGCATTTTACCATCTACTGCAACAAAAAGATGACAAACTCTGAAAACAAGGTACTACACGGTTAGTGTTTTAAAATAGCCCCTACAATAGCCTTAAGCAATTATTTATTGATTCCCCTTTTCCTCCCTCTCCTCTCTCTCCTCTCTTTCTCCTCTCCTCTCTCTCTCTCTCTCTCTCTCTCTCTCTCTCTCTCTCTCTCTCTCTCTCTCTCTCTCTCTCTCTCTCTCTCTCTCTCTCTCTCTGCTTATATGTGCAACTGTATGTCTGTTCATCAACTGTATTTTATTCGCCTGCTGCTCTGAATTGTGTCCAATCAGCGCACAAATTTGAGAAATTAACGGCCGGCAACTCCTTAAAAGTGGTATGCATGACACACGAATTTCCTCGTGCTTGGCAAGATTAATTTACTTCAAATACATGTAAATACACTAGTGCATCAAAACGTTTGTGAGATTTTCCTTTCGTCACTTTCACCTTTGTCGTAATATATTGGCATTGATAAGCAAAGCTCCGTAAACCAATCTAAGCTTGCTACTTCACTATCCACGATAAAAAACACAACTCAGCAGAACTTCGTAGGGTGATGTTTTACGCACCATGTGTTTCTATATTAATAAAAAAAACAGTAGGGATCGCATTTCGAAGAGATTGGAAAATGACTGTCATAATTTCTTGGTCTGTGTGAATGTACTTCAGTGAGAACGATTACAAATTAAAGACAAAAGCAGGTCAGTTAGAAGTCAAAAAATGACAGTCATGCACTACTGCTGTAGCATCGTTTGCAGTCAAGGTCGGGGCCAAAAGAGGGAAGAGTCATTTTTATGTCTCAAATGCACTCATTTCACCCTTTCAAGTATTAAAGTACATTGACATCGGCATATCGCTGTGCGTGCTTCGGAATTGCACACACGTGGGTGAGTGGATGGACACCGTAACGAATTACAGCGCGTTGTGTTCAAAACTTGGCATACTTGTATTAGTTCTTGGCATCGTAATAACCTAGAAGTATAGGAAGTACATGTAGTTTCATTGAGTGCAACGCGCCACTGGATGGTTTCCAAATGAGTACCATCAACCTTGTGAAAACAGACATAATTTGTAGAAAGGTACACGGCGGGATTTAACACAAATTGAATAAAAAAATTATCGATTCACCCATATCCCTGGCCTTTAAATGCCCGTGAACCTTAAAGATAAGGCAACTCTGTGAGAACACCGGATTCATCCTGGGAAACACCAACACCCTAACATTTCTTGTCAATATTTTTGTTTGTTTTTACGGACGCTCATTTTATAAAAGCTCTGTTGACGGTGAGTTAAAAAATAACGATATAACTATGAATATCGATGTGTGGATGATGTGAAAATTATCAAGTCATTACTTACGCATAGTAGAGGAAAACACTTACCCATTAATATCGACGTTTCACAAATAAAGGTGAAAATACGTGTTTTAATATGCTATTGTTAGCCTGAGACTGTATCAATGGGTATTGAAATGCAAATTTAATTGTTATTCACATGCTAATATTACTGTTGATGAATGCAAAAGTGTTATCGTATGTAAGTCAAGTTCACTTTGACCTTCTCTATTCCACGCAAGGACGTCACTGTGGGTGCGCAGACATTGTTCTGTTCACACCTACAGTGACGTCATTTCGTGGAATAGAGCATGACGTCCCGTGGTACGTCCATGAGGAGAGGTCACTGGATACATCGTAGCGGTAAAAAGTAGATCACTCTATGCTGCATGCGAAGGATCATGCACCATTTCTCAAATTTCGGTTTGGCGCGAGATATTTTTAGTTTTTTGCATCGTCATATCGGTTTGTTTTCCTAAAACAGAATGCACAAAGTTTTGATGTACTTCTTACCGGGAGAGGCGTGGCAACAGGAGGAAAATGTATAGACGTGTGTTCTCCCTCGCTGCGAAATATTGACGTTTCTTGTCGCTTAAAGGAACTACGCTCAAAGGTCGTATGGGACCCATACGACCGATGTAAACACTGTATCAAAAAGTACGATGGTGATTGGTGAAAGTTGAAGCATGTCTGTCATAATCTACATCGTATAATTAAAATGCTGCACGTTGATGATGAGGTGCGTCTAGATATCGTGCACGAAAATGTTGAAATACATTGTTTGTAAACAAGAAACTCGCACAGGCGCAGTTCCGACGACCGTTTTCCTTTAAGATCACGACTAAAAATTTTGAACATGTAATACCATGACTTTGGCACTTGAAGATTGTATTTTTAACATTTGTTTCGAAACGTGAAAAAAAATCACTTTAGATGTTCCGGAGTACAGTGGCCTCTTTGAGCTCCACTTCATGTATGAATGATAACATGAGTTTCAATTTATACCAGTGTTGTCCGTTTAATATTGCTTATGTTTATATGCGTTTGATATCTAAAAAAAATGTAGGCGGTTGTTCATCCCTACGGTGGTCACGGTGCCAATCATTTGGTTTGTAACGCCCAGTCACGCTATTGATGTGCGCACACACCTTTGACATACCTATGAAATTCCTCTACCCTGTGTCAAATACATTATGCCATATCATTAACTTGGGTAATTATTAAACGTACAAATATTGGTGCGGTGCAATCTTTCACGTGTTTATCAACGCGCCCTGTAATGCATCCAGGAGTCTGGATAGGGATTTTAATTCGGTAAGTTTTTGACAAAAACTCATCTTTCATTTATGGAAGTGGGGAGGGTATGTGGGTTGAACTTTTATTACTGGCTACTGAAGTGTTCTGATAACTACAACATCATGGTACTTTATAGTTAACTTGGTTCTCTGTGTGCGGTGGCGTTCTAGTTTACTGACATCACAAAATGCTATTCGACAACGAAGATGAGATATGTAAGTTTTAACACCATGTTTTGTCCATCACTTGGTTTTAAGTTCTCCTGTTTACGATCAAACTTGAGCTTCAAGATGTTCTGCCAGTCAACCAGTGATTACTATCAAAACCGAATCGGCAGCAGTCCTGCCTGCCGCCCCTCTACAACACCACCTGCCCATTGTCTTCAGAGCTTCTCGGACAGTGCCACGGCGCACGTGCAGCCACGGTCCCTCCACAAAAGGGACCGTGGTGCAGCAAACGCTAGATTTGATTTCGATTGACTATTTATTATCCATCCTATTAATACAGCTGGTTTGAATTGAGTATTCCGACTGTACTAGAATATGGCAAACGGGATAATGTGCGTTCGTATGCAATGTTACATGAAAAGGAAACATTTAAATCGTTATGACAGCAAAGCGGCGGTCAGTTTGCTCAAAGTGAATCGATATGATAGATAAGTATGTCACTTACGCGAAATTCCTCGTACACGCTATACATTTATTTACTACTTTACAATCTGCTGCAGGTGATAATATATAATTATAAACACGCTCATTCTCAAGGAAATAGAGGACACGTAGCAAGAGTTATACTGGACGTTAGTAATATCGGAAAGAGCGTGAACTAAATTTGAAGGCCGCAGATAGAGGAAGGGATATCCGATATCACCATTTGATGAGCCGTTAGTCGTCACTTCAATTCTGAGTGAATTCAGAGAGAGGGTGACATCAAGTACTCGAAAACGCAACACCTCTGATGGGGGATCCAAAAAACCCCCGAAACTTCTGTGATTTTTTTCAAAATTGAAACGCCTACCCTAACCAACTCAAAACGCGTTCAAATATAATGCACCCTTATGAATTGCTGTAATTTTGAATCCCCCCTCCATAAAATTAAACTGGCCTGATTTTGGAATAGACTGATTTTTTCGGTGCGCGTGTGTCTGTCTGTCAGTCTGTCTGTCTGTCTGTATGATGTCTGTTTCTCTTCCAGGAAAGGAGGGCGCTGTTTTGACATATTTTCTCTTGACGGAAAACTTCATCTAAGACTTATAAAACAGAAAAAACGATCACATAAAAAGGTTTAGAATAAGGATGACTTCCCTCACCTGTCAGGACAACTCAACATAAATAACGTAATTGTATGAAAGGGACATTAGGTGTACCTTTTTGCTAATTTTTAGTACGTTTTGTTCTGTCGAGCAACTGCAGTTTCTTGTTCTTCTCCCCACAGCATGCTGGAACAACAAATATTCTGTTTGGCAAAATTCTCTGTATATGTGTAAAGACTGTAATCATTGTTATTAATGAAAAACGAATTCTATGCCGGACTTGAATTCAATATCGAAGGAATAACAATGCTGACTGTACACATATGCCTGTGTTCAATAAGCTAAACAACTGGACTTTTCATCACTCTTCAGGGAGTAGAACAAGAAACTGCGCTGGATACACAAAACAAAACCACCAAAAAATTAGCCAAAAGTTACAGCTATAAATGGAGTAAGGTCACTCTTGGGTCATGTAAATGGAGTAAGGTCACTCTTGGGTCATGTAAGTGGCCTATTCTCATCAATCTGGGTTGTTACTCAAGGCACTGTTCCATTTGTGTCCTATTTAAAGTGACCCCATGTGACTTCCACATGCTGCAGTGTCGATGTATGGAAACAGGGTCGCACTAGTTATTTTCTGTACGGTTATCAACAGTTGCCATTTTGTTTTAACACGATTGGAACAAATTTGGGATAATAAGATTTTTATATTTTTTAAATTTCTCAAAAGTGTTAGGGGCAAGATAGTTGAATGTTGCAATAATACAAATTACTCATAAAAACAAGTGTGGAATGTAAAAAGAAAAGCAGATGGGATTACATTTGTACATTAAATCGGCATTAATTCACCATCCAATTATTTCGAATTAGTTCCAATCATGTTTTTTACAACTTTAGGCTCAAACTTTTGGTTTCCTGTCTCTGCTTATAGAGCTGCACAAGTTGTGGATAAGTTGTTTCATAAATCTTAAGTATTGTGCAAAAAAAGCGGCCCACTGTAATATTTGTAATGCTCCGACTGAAAAAAACCGAAATTAATGTTTCTCTTAACACATAGAACAAAGAGGCTGGAGCAGTTCCATGTGATAAGGCTTGATGCCTATGCGTGTGAGAAAGTACTTGTATATGTCTGCTGTGAATGTGTTCTTAACAATGTGTACGTTGATACACAATTTACTTTTTGACCTTTTATTTAAGAGACAACACACATTCCATATCAATCAGAGACAGTTTCGAGTCTCCCCTTTAAGTCCCCAAATCCCTTCAAATAACCCTAACGTATCCTTGATGATCCCCGGTCAATTCCCGTTCCAGTGTTTGTGAATGCAGCCTTATCCAGTAATAGGGTAATACCGTAACAGTAAAGATTGTATCGAAAAGGCCTTCCTAAAGAGAAGAGATACTTTGTACAGAAAAAAAAAGCTAAGCACCCCTCTTTCTCAGGGATGTGTAGTAATGTTATGCAGCAAATCTTGTCCTGTAATGTACTTTAAAACTGTTCTTCGGGTGACGTGCGAGTCCATTTGGCTGGGAGGGGAGGAGGGTTTTGGTGCTCATGTCCATATGATAAGACATTACCACTGCAACTTGTAATAGTACTATACCATGTAAAAATTATCTATGGTTGTTCTTGAAATACAAATGCCGGTGATGACTGACTATCGATGGAGAATTTTCACGTATCAGAGATCTTTCTGTATAAAGCTGCTGATAGCCATAATATTTGTTCCTATTAAAGATTATGATCACGTTACATCGTTGTAAAATGGAATTAAGCTCACTTTGGGCTGAGTTTGCTGGGTTAGTCTCCTACAAGAGTCCAAGGGCCGGAGGAGGAGAGAGAGGGGGGGAGAGAGAGGAAGACAGGTAGAGACAGAGACAGATAGACATACACAGATACATAGACAAAGAGAAAGAAAGCGACACAGACAAAGAAAGAGACAGACAGACAGACAGACAGACAGACAGACAGTGAGGGACAGAGAGATGGCGAGAGTTAGAGAGGCAGAAACAGGTATAACTTTGTAAAAGTTTGACAGACAGAATTATATGACCAAACTCCTCAACATGCGCATGCGCAAGCGATACGCTCGGTCTGTCAAGCAAGCTACGGAAAGGCGATTATTTCATTTGAGAGCGGTCATGCCCTTGTTTCATTGAACCCGAGATTATTCATGATAGGGCATCCATCAATTTGGAAAGTTACACCCACGACCGGTATTTCGCAACGCTTGACGTAAATTGTCCTCATCACATTAGCGTGAGTATAAAAATATATAATAATGATATCCGTGGCTCGATCGTTTTTATAACTGAAGTGGACTTTTGAAGTATGTTATTTCCTCTTCAATCTCACTTGCAGAGATCGGAGAGACCTGGAGCGATTTTATCTGCCAGTGGAAAAATTAAATTCCTGGATTGGTTGAAGTCCTTGTGATTATCAAGGGTTCTCGTCTCCACCACTCAGGCGAACTACTGTCGCTTTATCTGTTCCACTGTAAAGTACGCCAGGTAAGATGAATTTCCGTTTTTGTGACCAGATTTCCGTGTTCTTGTGTGTTAGTATGGAGAAAGTCATCGTCGACTTGGAAACGCGAGAACCGCTGAGCGTAGAACATCCCTACAGCAACTAAACTCAAGGTCCATAACGTCACAGACGCGCTTGCAGATGTAATTTTCTAAAGCCAAGAGGACAGATAAATTCACACATAACAGAGTGATGAATAGGGACAGAATAACACGTATGAAAGTGCGATCATCTTCTTACCTACCCTATGACCTACTTACCTATTTATCTGGTATCAAACTCATTTCTCGTATTTACTGAGAGTATATTCGCCCGTTGGACAGTTTTTCACGTAAAATGAATGTCATCAAATTATTTCAATTATTTTGGTAAATTTTATCTACTAGTCATAAATCTCCCACAACTTGAAGTAGTGATTGTTCATGACGTAATTTGGTTCTATACGATTAGGGATTCCTTCTTACCAAACTTTTAAGTTTCTGTTGGAAACCATCGACGTAAATCACCGTGACAAGCCACTTTACGGCAACAATTAGTACATGCGTGATTTTTGCGTAGTTTTGTGGAGCGGGAAAAAAGCTCCGTCGGTCTCGCGAGGATGTTGGAAACATTGAGGACAGATTCGGCGTTTCGTCTTCACGGCGCGTATTATATTAATCTCATACACCAATCATACAAGTGTACATAGAGGTCACACGTATGTGTGTTCTTGAATGCGGCAGGTAGGTAGCTTGGCTGAATAGGAGGTTAATAGATTGCTAGCTGAGACCAATGATCGAATTCTTCTAACAGGAATACAAGTGTTTGCTGTGATATTAACTCCGTCATTAAAAATCTTTTCAAATCAGAATTAAATTTCAAACACTTTCTTGTCACCATTTTGAATATATTTTTATTTCTCGTCAAAGTAAAAGTAAATGATAAAATGATAATTCGTGAGTGTAAACGATAGATAATGGGTTGTATTTTCTTAGATCCGCATAAATATAAAACACAAATAAAAATTAGCAAGGTCAATGTATAGTGCCAATAACACAGATATCTTGATTATTGTGGAGTATTGGAACATAATCAGTGCAGTCCACGTACACGCCATTGATGTGTTGCGAACTTCACCAGCTCTGATCTTATGAATGCAACTTACTGTTACACCATTGCAGCTAATAAATGCATAACACTCGCGCCCAGCGCAGAGCAGTCAATGGTTTTAATTGATATCGCGGGCGGCATAGCAACGAGATTGTTCGCAGCCATTCAGACATTGTAAGTTTCTTTTCCCTTCTCTCGTTTGTCAAAATCGCTCGGTTCTTCCGTCTAACACATCTGAGCTTTTGTGTCCTGGCCAACAATTTTGGCGAAAGGTACACAGTTGCATGCTTTTTCTCGAATCGAATTATAATTCTTGGGAGTTTGCAGCGGTACTGACCCACCAATCGTCAGAAAAGTTGTGCGTTATCAAAACAGGGTCTGTGACGTATCTAGACCATTATCTTAGAGAGAGGCGTCGAAAGCGAAATCTTGAAAGACGAAATCTATTTTATATTTCTCACTCTCGCTCTTCTGCTAACCACAACTTACAGACCATGAGGAGGCTGGCATACCTTTGACGTCAAGATTTTTCTTACGATCAACACCATCGATTCCTCTTTGATTATAAATTCTTAGAATTGACGACGTCAAAAAAAGTCGACATGAGCGACAAATCCCCCATTTCATAACTATCTGTTTGGTTTTTTTTATCTCTAACTCTCATCGATTTCCCCATGTTTTATTCCATTCTTGCCGTATTGAATGCTGGCTAAGAATAGATCTCAGTTTAAATTAAAAGCGGGAAAGCGGTCGATATCTGCACTTAGTGTATGTGCCGTATATCTTGCCCCGTGGCGTGTAACTACCGTCACAATACACACGTAGAAAGGAGCTCGCGCTAACTCCCGTCAATCTAATGAGTATGCAGATTTATCTCCGGTAATTTGATTAAGAGTAAGTTATTGAGGAATTTAATTGCATTTGTGGTGAATATTCTCCGCTGTAAAAAGTAAATGGACGTACACTAATGGCTAAGCCCCTTTAAAAAATGAAGAAATCGACTTTTTGTAAAATTATAATGTATTGATCCCAGAATTGCTTCCATGTGATGGATAATCCATCGTTCCCAACCGCATAATCTCTGGTTGCTTTTAATTCCACGGTTCGGACAAATCTGCTTCTGACTTGCTAATGAGCATTTTACGACGAGTAGGATGATAACGCTATTTCTGTAATTCGATCTTTAGAAGAAATAGTGTTTGCAAGGTTGAAATCCATTGTTAAGTTATCAAATAAACTTTTATCAACAAATATTCTTTCATCCGACTTATAAAACCAATGTTGTTAACATTGTAACGTGATGCTACGATACGATGATGTTGAAAACAATTTACAAATAAGCACGCTTACATTCATACGTAAATACATATCCTACCTACCTTATCTACTCTCAAACTTACCTACATTCCTAACTACCAACCACCTTACCTACCTACCTACCTACCTACCTACCCACCCACCTACCTACAGACACACACACATACATAGATAGATAGATTGATAGATAGATAGATAGATAGATAGATAGATAGATAGATAGATAGATAGATAGATATATAGATAGATAGATAGATACACATAGATACATAGATAGATAGATAGATAGATAGATAGATAGATAGATAGATAGATAGATTGATACATACATACATACATACATACATACATACATACATACATACATACATACATACATACATACATACATACATACATACATACATACATACATACATACATACATACATACATACATACATACATACATACATACATACATACATACATACATACATACATACATACATACATACATACATACATACATACATACATACATACATAATTTTATGTTACACAATCTAACATTTCTGGACTGTTCGGTATTATAAGAACAATCGACTTATTTCTGTGAAAATCCGTCGAACATTTTAGTCGCTTTCTTATCACATTAATGACGGCCATTTTGAACTTCAAATCTCAGCAAATATTGGTTAATTTTGTTTCTCTAGAATTCAAATGATTTTTGTACTCTATTTTGAGAGGGAATGGTTTAAAGTTTCATCACGACAAATTTGAGCGAAAGTTTAAGTCCAGGCTCGTACTTGAGGTCTTTTGGTTTTGACTTCAGACCAGTAATCAGTGGCTATAGAGGATGTCTGTCGGGTAGCGTTGCATGCCGGGTGACTTCCGTAGTGTTTATTTATTTACACTGCCCCCTTTTTCTTATCAAAGCTTTGCCATAAACTGTTTATCGCCGGCTACTTATTACTTCCACGATGAAACGTACACTTGAAAATGTCACTTATAGTACAATGTTCACATTTTATTGATCGTTTTCACATGGTATTTCCAAAGTCAGGTTACTTGATAAGTACGTTGACACGTGAAGCTTTCATTGGTGACGAGATGTATTACATATTCTGACTTCTTCAAGACTCTAGCAATTTAAGACGTGGCACATGCAATTCAACATTTGATTTTTTTGTGATGTGGTCGGAAGATGAACTTAGAAACGAGGGACCCGTTAAATTGGTGTGTTGAAATCCGTAATAAACTCAAAAAACACCAAATTGCATGAGTTTCAAAAGAGTTTAAAGAAATGCTTAATGTTGACTGTAAAAAGTTCATCACGGGAATCGATATGTCGAGAGCTAGAGTAAAGAGGAAAGTCACTTCCAATTGACCTTTGACCCCTGCGGCGGAGTGGAAATGGAGTAGTTACATAAAAGGCGACATTTCGTTCAGATGTAGTTCACACGTGTAAACGCTCTATGACGTCAACCAATGACCCTTTCATTGTGAAATCGACCGTCGCATGTAAATATTCCAATTGACCCTGCAAATAAGCACGGCACGTGGAAAAATCCCGTCATCAATTAACCACTGCAACGTTTCTCTGCTTCACACGATATTCAGCAGTTTCCATCACGATTTACGAAAACGTCGTGATTTTCTAGCCACTGAGATTTTTCACCGGAGATGTGTTTCGACTGTGGAGGTGGAATCTGTAGTGCATCCAATTAACCCGCCTACAAATGTATACACATCACACATTAACAGGTTGGAAAGAGCTATATTCAACACCCGCACAGCCATCAATTCCAACAAGAAGATGACTTTCTGGAATTACACAATACTATTTGTAATAAAAACAAACTATGCAGAGTAAAATAAAGTAGAGTAAAACCTTATGTTGAACAAAAATCAAATCTTTTCGTGCTTCCGTCAGTTTGTTTTTTTATCTTGCCAACATATTCGATGCTTTGATGAAGTATTGCACCCTAACTTGCTCGTAGTTTTTCAAGTCGTCGTGCACACATCGACACCCAAAAGACTTACACCCTTTTCGTTCGTTGAATTTGCAAGATTCGAAGAAAACTTGTTTTCTGCATTCGCAAAGCGTAACCGTTGCGTCTGAGCCTATATTATGACATTTCAGATGCCTAACAGTGAGCCTACAACTATGCAAGTAAAAGCACAAATCACTTGTCTCCCTCGCCGATTATAGGCAGAGACCCTTTGATGGTCTTATGTGGGCAAGCCTATTAGTTTGTCTACAAAGGTGTTTGGTTTTTGTGGATCAATAAGGTGACTGTGAACAACGTTGCTTATTTTTGGATACCAACAAAGCAAACAACCTTTGACGAGTGGGAATTTGAATACATTTTATCTTTTTTACCGTCCATCGACAGGGATCTAATTCTAACAGAAAAAACTACCAAGTGCCGGCTGGCTCCACTTGAAACGTTCAGTTGAATTCAGTCGGAACACAGCAACTGATTGAGCATGGTTTCGGATGTTCCTTGTCGTACAGTTATGATATGACTCGGACGCTACCATATGCAATCGGTACATCCCAATCGCTAAGAAGCAAAGGAGCCCGATGGGGCACGTTGGATATCTTGATTCTTTAAACTACAGAATCCACAACATTTGATTGAATCATACGAATACCCTTATAGATAAAATCGCTTGTTCTGATATCCACTCCGTAACAGCTAGTGGACCGATAATACTCTTTATGTAAATACCAAGATATCTCAGCCTAATATAATTCTTGAAAACAAATATTACAATTAAGGTGGAAGTGCCTCGGGGACAGATAGTCGGATTCTCAGAATTTCTAAGATTCTTTTCTGATCTATCACTTGTTGTGGCTCATTTTAAAGCTGTTGGAAAAAGAAACTTTCACCGTCTTAGTTTTAGAGCTATCACAGGAATGGCGGCCATTTTGAATTTCAAATATCGCAAAATGTTTGCCATTTGTTTCGCCAGTTCCAAACTATGCGCTGTGACCTCCGAGTTTTATTGTTGATTTGGTAAGAGAATGGTTAAAAGTTTCATTCAGGAAAATTTGAGCAAAAGTTTAAGTATTTCACTTTCGAGGCGCAAACTACCTTAATGTGTAAATTTTGCGAGCAAGGTGCAACAGAAATGAAAGGGGGTTTCAAAACGTAGAAAAGAAATTCTAGCTTTGAAGAGGAAGAATACTCAAACGGACTTGAAATTCCAAGAGTTGTTGCATTCGTGGTTTTTTAGCTTTTAAAGTGACATATTCAGTTCTTGTATAATAAAGAATGACGTATCAATCGTTCCGACTCCCGACAGTTTTAGCAGTTGGTCATCGATGGGGATCGGGTAGACCAGCGTACGGACGCTCAAACCAGCGATTATGAATTTTACGTTGTACATGAAAGTACTCCTAAATGGAGCAGCATTTGGGGGCAGGAGGAAAGTAAAGCTACAAAGATACGTGCGACGTCTAGATTTTTTTAGCCACTTTGAAGACCTTGCAAAAACCATGGACACATTGAGCGCACACGTCAGCGAGAGATCTCACACTGATTAGCAAATGGTGGTTGAAGGCTGTAAAAGACGGTGTACATTCGTCATGATAGTACACATTCATGTGCAGCATGTCACATCGCTACTAGAATTTTTACAAGCTATCAACTACGAGCAAATTGAGTTTGCGCTGAATTTCCAAGCACGCTTTTTTAACCGATTGGCCGCCTGCCTTTCAAACTTTTGAGTGGAATTAAAACAGAAAGTGACTGTTGAGATAGAATGGTTTGATATGTCATACAGCTAATCTGCACGTCTTTTTATCACTGTATTAAGGAGCTGTCTTCCGTTGATTTGGATGATGACAGGAACAAAAATTAACTTTGATGCCAACTGCATATTTAAACTATTTTCGATCAAATATTTAAACACTTTCACATAGACTGGCATCAAGGCTATAAAGTAACGCGCAGAGCAATTCTGGGAAGGTAGCTCATCACGGGAAGGCTACACTGTTTTGTAATAATTGGACAATGGTGGCGCTATCCGACGTGAAGGTCATGTCTGGGCTATTAAACTCTCGATTTTGATGGTGATTGTATGAATTTCTCCTTTGGCGTATATTATCTCGAGAGCAAGGATTCTCGGTATTGATCAGACATTAAGGCTGCATTTGACATTGTTGGCAATTCCGTTAGCCAAGCGAAATTGCAGCAAATGACTTTTTTCACAGACGGTGAAAGGCCATTCCCTTGACTGTCTACGCTTTCTTCCTGTTAGGGGGGGGGGTTCAGGTTTTGTGGCCGGGGATGGCTCGGCGAATTCTTCTCGAACTTCTGTAAAAATCTGCGATCAACACTATGAACTCAAAAAGTAAATGATTCAACCCTGAAAGGATGCTAAATATTTTCTCACCCCTCTTCACCAAAGCTGGAGAAACTTGACGACTTCGTCAATATTTCATTAATTGAGCAATTTGAATTTTTTTGAAAGGATTGGTATTTGGGTAGACGTCACAATGTATGTATGTATGTTATTCAATTTCTTGACGTCACTATATTATAAATATATATATATATATATATATATATATATTATATATATATATATATATATATATATATATATATATATATATAAACTAATTAGAAAAACACACAACTACATCTGAGTGTCTCTGCACAGCAAATTTGGGGGCTTGAAAAAATGACCCATGTAGGACTTGAACCCACGACCCCTGAATTCAGTTCGGATGCTCTACCAACTGAGCTAACGGATCATCACATATATATATATATATATATATATATATATATATATATATATTATATATATAATATATATATATATATATATATATATATATATATATATATATATAAATATATATATATATATATATATATATATATATATATATATATATATATGCCTCCCTTTATAATTCATTACTGATAAATCTACTCTCAGACTGTCAAACAAACGCTCTGAATTGGTTTAAAAATGTCGTAAACATCACCTAAAAACACAATAATTACAATTGTCCGTCCCAACCATAAAATTTTAGAGTGAAGATCTATGGAAAATTTACTTCTATCTGTCCTATGTTAGCGGGATGCATTAAACTTAAGTAACATAGTTACTTTGTACTTGAAGTAATATGTGTTATTATATATATATATATATATATATATAATATATATATATATATATATATATATATATATATATATATATATAATTTGTGTGAAAACTAATTGAAAATCTGGAATCATTTCCTGTAGCAAAAGAAATGCATTTTGAATGCTGTCTTTCCATTAAAATGTCAGAATATGTGGCCATGTTTGAAATAGCCTACTGCACATGGTAAAATAAAGTGAAAAATTAAAACCTTGCAACCTTGAATTTAAAGGGAGGCAGTCGTCGGAACTGCTCGTGTCTGGCATTCTTGTTTACAAACAATGTGTTTCATGCACTATATCTAGATGCATCAAGTTAACATAGCTTCAGCATTTAAATTTTGCGATATTCATTGTCAGCACACATGTATTTAACTTTCATCAATCGAAAACTACACTGGATACAGTGTTTACATCGGTCGTAGGGGTCCCTGATAATCTTTGAGCAGAGTTCCGACGACTGCCTCCCTTTAAGGGCACGGCGTCGCTGTCACATGTCAATGTATGAAGATCCTTGCCAGTGAGGATGTACTGTGAAAAACAAAGTGAACCTAAAAACAATTGCAAGGCCTTTAAACACACGTGGCTCACGCGGTCTTTTCAAAAAAATGTTACCCAGCGGTAAGCGAAAAGAATTAGCTTTTTTCCCGCAAACACCAAAGGTCAAACTGCCGCAGAGAGGGATCGTCCTGCAGGTAAACGCGTAGGTCGCAGTTTGCGTCGCACAAACACGTTCATCACGTCAACATTCACGGGCGGTACGCACATAACGCGCAAGTCACATCCGTCATCAAACACAGGCATCAAACTTTCGAATTATTCAAATCAAACAGTAAATATTAGCATTAGATACCCCGGTAATGGAAAGGCTTTTGTTGTCATGGCGATACGATGCAATAATGAGCGTAGCCAAGGTTGTATAGCTAGTGACTTTTATGTAGATAGACATGCCTTACGTCATTAATGCTTCATTCTGCGGATGACCTATTGACCTTTATTAACTTGTTCCTGTTTTATTTGATTTCTCGGAGCCGGTTTGTCCAATTGAGTTTAGTTAAATTTATGTCAGCTACTCGGTTAGGAAACCATGATGGCGCCTAAATTATTGTAATCTTCAGGACATCATACTCAGTCCGTGTTGTGTCACCGGGGGCGGGCTATTCCATAGCACGTGTCGTCAATATCGGCTTCTTCGTCACTGTTGCCAAAAAATGAGCGGGGAACGTTTTCGATCTGATTTGTATCACATGCGTCTTTGGGGGAAAAAACCACCTTTGAAATCGGAGAAAGACAATGACATCAGTGACGAAATCCACAGACGAGGCTATTTCGGAATCTGCTCGAGAGTTGGAATTTGGGTCTTTTACCTGAGGTGAAATTTTGATTGCACATGACCCCTGTCAATTAATTCGATGTCTTTGTACTTTATTTCATCAAGTTCATCGCGGAGTAAAACAATCAGCATGAAACGGACTGCAGATGGGTTTTGACAGATCTGTGCTGGGGGTAAAAAGGTTTGATAATAGCATCACAATTTTTATCAGGAGGCAAGACAGCTGATTGGAGAAGACCCTGATGAATAGGTCTGAATATGACTAGTAGTAAACCTTCACTACAATAAAATTATATATTGGACCGGTAAGAATCTACCGCCCACACTTGGCATGCATATTGGAAATATTCGCTAAATATGAAAATTTTTGCATTCTTATTCAGAAAAACGTCGGCAACTTTTGACTTTTAAAATTCTTTTATTTTGTAGTTCCAAGGCAGATGAAGCCAGCTGACGGCTATTTGATAATGTTTTAAGGTTTTGAAACTTGCTGTTTTCATTCCATAGTAATTTTCGTCTTGTCAACTCGGCTCATCAATAATGCAACAAGACCTGCAAATGCATTTACATTCATTTCCTGAGAAATTTAATATTTGCCGAGGCCATTCTGTGCTTATTTTTGTCGAGACGCCGAGACCCGTTTCCAACACATACCTGGATCCAACTTGACACACGGTCCGTCAACAAGACAGTGATTTATGTCAAGAATAACTCGGGAGACCATCCGAAATTGGAGCCGGTTGGACTCATTTTGGAGTGTTTCCGTTGAACTTCGTTTAAAAACAGTCATGGTTTTATGGGAATGACAAAATTTAGGGATGGCACGAGATGCTTTTATCAGTCTATTTTGCGATGCATTGTCTGCAACAGTTGCTGGCGACAGCCGTTCACTGTGCTTTTCACCTCATCTTGAGTAAATGCAATTTCCTTTCATCGCGATGTTAGCGGTATATGTATCTTGCTCCGTGCTCCTATCGACACTTTACCGACTCGCCACATCTGCAAGCTTTCTTTTATTTAGCTCTCCTAAAACGAAATCGTATCTAGGGGCCTTGGGATATTCGAGGGTTCTGGTCGGGGTTAATCGAAAACACGTCCTAGAAGGCAAACAAACAACCATTCGTGGTGGAGGAGGCCATTACAACACATTCAGTATCCCATATGCCTATAGATGCCTTTTTTGGAGAACGTCAAGTCCCACGGTACCTCTTTGAAGTATAAAGCTTTGGCTTACCAACAGCGTCCACAAAATCTCTCGTATACAGACAAACCGTGATCCACGCTTATTTTCTAACCACTGTTAAACGATTTAACCACATCAAATAAACTAGGGAAAGTTATTTTCAAATTAACCGCATTCGGAACTCAAATGCGAACAGCTGATGGTGTTATTCGACTACGAAGACGCCTCAAAATGCAACGCACCTCAAGACAGTGTCCCAAATGTGGCTCATAATCATTTCTGCTTTAACCCTTTGAGTGCTTTAATTTTTCCCACCAAAATTTCAGTGTAACATTTTTACCAATTTTTATGAATTTTTCTGTAATTTTGTGATAAATTTGGATCAAATGGACATACCGTTTTATTGGTTACAATTTTTGACCAAAATTTGGGGGAAAATGTTTTCGAGTGGCAATAATCCATACGGGCTTTGGCAAAGGCTTCCCTGGAAGACATATGTAACACGGACTTCTCTCGTGAAAAATGGAATGGGTCTAAATTATTTGCAATGTGCGCAGAACATGTTGAACGTTAATTGTTTTCCATGCAAAAAAGACCAATTGCATTTAACAGTCGAGGGTAGAAATTCATGGATTTAAAATGTCTTACATCAGTTTCTTGTCGATAAGCAGACAAGGTAAACCGTTTTAAACGTAACCTAGAAAATAAAACCACTGCAATTTACTGAGCAATGATAATGCTATTCCATTTCGCATCTTTATCTTCAGATATTTATCAAACTCTAGGCTTTACTTGGAACGACGAGGTGTACGGACTTTTGAAATCAGACTTGCATTAGCGTAAACTTTGAAATACTTGAAATCTAATTTAATTTTGAAAAGTCAAGAGGCTACAAACGAAACGGACATGATAGAATTGGAACCCGCTAGAATTTGAAAAAAAAAATGAAGTGTAAGGGCCAATCGATTGCAAGATGCGAGTTTATGTCATCGTTTTCCTGTCCAATTAGAATAGGCAAATGTTGAAATAAAATATAATTCGTAACGATAGACACTATAATCCGTCATGAAAAATCGAGGGAATTTGGAAATTAATTCGAAAAATGTGACTTTTAGATTTCGATCGCGGCAGAGCGTAACAAAACAAAACTCACGATAGGGACCGGAAGCGACAAATTCTATAGTATTCAGAAAGTACATAAATTAATATCACTGTCGTATCTTGTGATTAGGATCAACTTCTCTAAAACTATTGCGCGTTATGTGCTCATGACGTCACTATCGCGTCACGTGATCCCTAGTTATATCTAAACTGATTTAACTGTATCGGGATTATAACCCCTATCTTTTGATGCAGAAACCGCGGTTGCGCATTTTTGTTCGGTTTGATGCTAGCCGGTTATAGTGGCTGGCAACTCCTTTATTTGTATGCAGAACCATTTGTCAATCAAAACTCGCGTGGAGCAGTGATGTCGTTGATCCTTTGTCTTAAAGGGCAATGCAATGCTATGCCTCTTATGTCTGCTGCTCTTTGCGTCCAGGATTTCATGAACCCTACCGTGATGGCATGCAACCGGCGTCTCATGAGACCGCACTGCCGTAATTACCGCGCAGCTTAACGCTCAGGCTTACTAGAATACGCACTACACCTTGTGTTAACTTCCTCTTAACCGTTGAAATTTTACCGACTAAAACCGTTTCCCCTTTTCAAGAAACGCGTCACACGTCAAACGAAGAGGATAAAATTGAATTTCATGTCAAGAACGAGATCAGATTCTTTGTAGATGTGAGGCAGGGTCTTGAAATCTTATTCTCGAAAGTCATTTCGAACCCCGGGCGGGTTGGCGATTAGAAGGAGAAATTTGAATTGAGCAGCGGGGACATCCTGCCTTGCTGTCAACAAGTGAAGTAAGGCAGTACTCAGCTACACGCACGTACCAAGTGTATTGGATTCGGTGAGAGCAACATGTCATCCAAGAGTAACGGTTACCCCGCTCAGATAAATCTTTATCGCACAAAGGCCTCGGAAACACAGACATCATAGTTACTATTTCTAAGTAATATTATGGTTCGTATTCCATCTGTGAAACTTTTTACAGCGTTGTACCGTCTCTGTATCTCTCCGTCTGTCTGCCTTTGTTTCTCTCTCGCTCCTACTCACTCCCTCTCTGTCTGTTTCTCAGCCTGTTTGTCTCTCTTTCTCTCTCGCGCGCGCCTCCCTCCCTGTCTGTCTGTCTGTCTGCCCTCTGTCTGTCTCTGTCTGTCTGTCTGTCTGTCCCCCTCTCTCTCTCTCTCTCTCTCTCTCTCTCTCTCTCTCTCTCTCTCTCTCTCTCTCTCTCTCTCTCTCTCTCTCTCTCTCTCTCTCCCCCCCTCCCCCGGTATAGAGATGGATTGATGAATCGATGAACGGAACGAATGGTGGATATAAAGTTGGTAATTTTAACATACGTAGGTAGCCAGTAAGATGGAAACACAATGTGGCAGCCAGGTAGCGCTTTCAGTTTGAGAGGACTCCACGAAAGCATGTAAGAATGCAAGAGCGTAAATTGTGAAACGTGCAAAACACCGAGCGCTGATATTAAGGAATATTACATTTGCTCCAACAGGTATTTATGGGCATCTTTTCGTGCAGGAAATCCAAAATAGAACGAGAAAGGTGAATCACCTCGACCAAATACTGAAATCGACCTCCGAACGGTGTGTGATGCCATGCATATGACGATGGCTTAATGGCTTCAATTGGATGCTAAAACAACCTCTTAGTCCCTAAATTATTGCGCAAAATATCAAAAATGACTTTGCCAGGCTCTCCTTATTATTGTGTGTACCATAAACTCCATACAAAAATGAGGAATGACAGCGATTTGCGGTTCCATTTGGCGTTGTCCTACCCTACAATTTTCAGACATTTAATGACCGACATACATTATACATACATACATACACTGACAGACAGTCATACAGACATACATACACTGACAGACAGTCATACAGACATACATACACTGACAGACAGTCATACAGACACTGACAGACAGTCATACAGACACAAAAACAGACGATATATTTCTATGTCGATCTACACATAAAACATTTTATACGCACATACATTAATGTAAGTGTATGTAATATTTCTGTAATTGCGATAGACCTCATCTTATCTATCCATGGTCTATCTTTCAGGTTCTATGTCTACTATGAGTCTGCCTTTGACTGTTGTCTATCGAAAAAACTTTAGTTTTGACATTGGGCGCAGCAGTGTCGATGGAGATACAGACTGCCCTGTGGCAATGCGGTTGCTACGCGATTGTGATTCTCCGTCTGGGTGAGTTAAAATACTGGAACAGCACGTTATCGCAATTCAAGCGATCTGACAAATGGAATAAGCCGGCGAGGTTCACCCCTAATATATTTGATTCATGGCTAAATTACGACAAAATAATGACTTTATTGAGCTAATGGCAACTAAAACAAATGCGATATTAAACTCCAAAACCGTTGCCAGAATCTCTCTGATAAATCAACCATTGTTCTGTAGAGCTTCGTCGAAGGAAAGACCATGTTCTTAGACGGTGGCATAAATATTCCATTAATCCGTCACTGATTTTGAAAAATTCATTTCCTCTGCTGTTCCAAGTTGCACGTAATTTATGGAAGTGCCAGGGACTTACCAAGCCTCCGCCATGTCCACACAAAATGCCCAAACGAATTGCGCGTGGATGTAAATTTATGTAAATATTGTCTCGTGTTATCTCGTCTGCTTGACTGATTTAGCAGCGACTTCACGTAAATCAGTAACGTACGGGCTCTGGAACAAAGTAGTATTAAGCTGAACTTCGGCTGAATAAATACTCGTACGCATGTTATTTAAAGCCATTAAACCAACCTTAGCGAACTTATCTTTAAATTGAACGCTAGGTCGTATTACAAGTCGACATGCAGGTCCGATGAATCGGCTGACCTAACATAAAGCCCTAGATTTTTTCCCCCGGAAAATTCTGCCCGATTTTAAATTAACTACACAAAGAGGCAGGGGCGGTATGAAGGAGTGAGAAATTTCACCAAATATAATATGCTATGACTTTCCGACAACCGATGCCGAGGGGGCGTTATAATCGCATTTCTATTGACGTTGATTGAAAAATCACCTGGGCTTTACATTATAATACTACTCACCGTTTTATTATTAATTGGGGGAAGTCTTCGCGACCCAGAAACGATTTCTGTCTCTTATTTAGCTGAAGTCAGCTCGTTCCTACATAACCTACAGCCGTCATTGCGATGAATGCTCTCACCGGATAACTCGGAATACAGTAAATCGTCCATTTTAATTTGCCTCGTTTTAAAAAAAGGCGCGTTCAAATTTGCATATTTGACAGTACCGTCACAGTCACTGCGCAAACGCGTGCCTGCTGCATTGGCAGTGAATCTTGGCGTGTGTTTTGCCCTTTTTTTTGAATTTTGTTCGAACTCGTTGACAATGATACTGTCGACACACTTCAGCGAATTCCCGGCCACGAACGGAAACCAACCGTCCTAGAGAGAACCGTTCGAATTATCACATCTTGTAAATGAGGGGCGTTTTCCGAAATTAGGGAGCATCAATAGCGTCATGCGCGTGTACCCCCTGTCCGCTTGTTCGGGTTGTCTTTGATATTAAATTCTCGCCAGAAGTAGGCTTGGAGAATTACTTGGCCTGTAGATGTCATCATCAGTCATTCATTAGCAGAGGACGGGTCTGCTGGCCGATACCGATGCGCCTACGACAGACGTTTTTTTTTTCTGTTACACGCAGAAATACACCCTTGTCGGAGAATTGTGGACACGTGTTTATAGATGTACGTAACCATCTAGCATTACTGACAAAACGCACTTAAGCACCCTGGCTTTTATTCGCTGATAATTGCACGACATTTCATAGTTTCCAATATCGTTCCGAGTCGGCGTGCGACGCTTTGGAGACACGCTCAGCACGAACTTCGTCGTGACAAGTAAAGGTCGCTATCTCGACGCGGGAGAGTCGACTTGCCATCTAGACGGAGGAACAGCCGACGGAGCCTGTCAACGGCAGCGATTGTTGTAGGTCTATTCGCCCACCGTCGCCGTTGGATTTTTTCGGTGATATCTGCAACCGTGTTGAGAACCGATGCTTATCTATCGGGGAAACGGGACACTGACAGCGGGAGTATCGATCTATTGCGAAGGGTGAACGCCTTATTCTTCGGTGTCAATTTTTATGACAAAGACGAAGCCATTGATTGCAGCTTCCAGCGATATTGCACCGTCAGTGCAGCCTCGTTTTCCAATTTTCGGAATCCTCCAGGCTAACGCCGACACGACAGAGCATTTCCGCGGAATTACAAGCGCTCTCATGATTGGAGTCGATTTGTTTCCTCGACCCACGGAATTACGCTCAGTGTACTCAGCGCGTGAGTAACGCACAACACGGACGAATCGGAGAATTTCTTCACCGCTAACCCTCGTGAGAGATTTTGTCTACCTGACAGAAAATCTGAATAATTCAGCACTTGTTCTGACTGTATAATTGAAAAAAAAGAACGCAAAATAGACTTTGCCGCTGTGACAAAATTTCCAGCTTTCTACTGTAGACCATCGAATACCTTGGGCCATATCACAAGTGGAGCATATCTAATTTTGTACATCGAGCACACACCATGGCAGCGGGGTCAAGGCGGACAGGCGGGACAAGAGATAATGGCTTGGATATCTGGCAACCTAGAGATAAGGTAATATGGACAATGGTTATGTTCTTCGCAGATGAGAAATAGAGAAAAACCCAGTTCGAGGCCTAAGCAATTATTCAAACGCCCGTTCCGTGGTTTTAATTACATCATATCAATGCAAAAAAACAGTTCTTAGTGAATGGGCTAGTAGCTTAAAACACATTCCAAGTGTGTTCACGTTCGTCGAATATTTTGAAATATGTCAGAATTACATTTTAGAGTCAAGCATTGCAGACAAGTAGATGGGATGGAATAGTTGTCGCGAAGCACGACTGTGCACATATCGACACGACCATGTCTCAGTGGAGGGGCATAAAAACGTGATCGCTTTGGGAAAATCGGCGAATTAGTATGCGCGGTATAGCTAGAAAAGTCGGCGCTGTGCGTGAGCAGCATTCCCCCTTTGACGCGGTGCGTATATCGCGAAAGAACGCTGCCCCGTCTACTGTCCTCAAGTGCGATGTTTCACGAGCTTTTTTTTAATGTCCTGTCAAGGCATGACCATAAAAATCCCCGCCACTTCCATTTTTCTTGTCGACAACGATGATGGAAGGTCACGACGGTGGCCATACTGTCAGAACACCCCTTTGTTTTTGCAGCATAGTCTGTTCAAACGAAAAAGCCACACGTTATATAAACTGCGTGAGCTCATCGTTGTCAACAGGCTCTGTTTTAAAACTCAACAATAACATCGTGAGTGTTAAGAGGGGCATTTCGTGAAGTGACTCCAACACCTTGATCCATCATCTGCCATGAATAATTACGTCACCATGTTTTTGAGAACGGGCAGATTACGGTAGAGATGTGATGTGTTTTGTTTTGTTTTGCTTTGCTTTGCCACGGCTGTAGTATTCCGTCAACAAAAGCGTCCCCAATTATGGCTAAAAACAGATTTGACCCTGGTCATGTCAAACACACAAAAAATATACCGTTTATTACTGGGAAAAATCTCCATATCAAATTTACTTATTATTTGTCGAATCACTGCGCAAATACAGACACCATAAAGTGAGAAAATCTCGTTGCGGAAGGCTCATGTCAGAAGACAAGACAGTCGATTATTTGAAATGAATTGTCGTGTTATTTGCAAAGCAGAAGTGAGGTTGCTATCATGATTGATACCCAAGGCTAGAGTATTCTTACTCTGATGAAATAATGGGACTCTCCCGAGAAGGTCCTTATGGGTTGTTCAGTGGCAAGCTGTAGGGACACATTTTGTTCCAAGTGCGAATGAATCCCTCTTCTTTGTTCCCCTCTGTCACGAATCACCCTGAAATATCAAACACGGTGTCTTTCTTGTTTCGGTCTAATAGACACCTGGGGACTCAGTGCGGCACGCTACTCTCTCGTATATGTCTGTATTCGAGTCAACGCCGAGCAGAAACCGATCATGGGGATTATTTTCGCGTCTTTTGATGCGCGATCATACGATACAGTTGAAAGAAAAGCTAAGGTCACGCATCGATTGATTTATTTCGATTTGTGTTATGAAAACAGAAAGATTCAATTTTCACTTTGCATTTCCCAGAACAACGGAGGTATTTCAAACAGATTTCAAGTTGATGAGTGTGGCTGCGAGAAATCGGCTGGCCAGCTGGTGCTCCGTCTGGCTATCAAATCTTGGAAATATTCTCCCCTTAAAATGCTTCATGTGCCTTGATTCATTTCATTTGTCAACCGAAAGGCTGAGCGCCCGCCTTGCTGAAAAGACCGAGGATTTCCACGGCCACTGTCGCCCTGGTTTTCTACTCTCATTTCAGCAGAGCCGCACGCATGTGTGGCTGGCTCAGTCTCTTAATGGAACAAAACGAGCTTGTCAAGCGGGAACGGATTTTTATTGATTGCCCAACCATAATGCATACATTACTCCGGCAAAGTAAATATCGTTCTTTCGGAGTGGATTCGTGGCCATACTGATAGTTTCTTCAGTTTAGCGTTAATTCGGAGCGACAGCCCTAATGGCCCCCCGTTCTTGACGTGAACATCAAGCCAGTATAGCTTGACATAAAGTTGACAGCTGGCTGTAGATAGGATTGACAGGCCGGAATTTAATATCGCTTGTCCTGAATAAAAAGCAATATTGCGTTTTCGTGGAATCAACACACACGGCTTCCGTTAGGAGTATTATTGCGGGATGTAACTGAAGACACTTCCATAAACAAATCGATGATCATAAAGCGGCAGATTTCATTAAAACATCAAAATGTATGTACGGATTTGCGCGGTATGTCGTAGTGTGTGTGTGTGGGGGGGGGGGGCATTCCTCACCAGCAGCAAACGTGATTATCTTCGCGTTGGCTGTCTTTTATCTGCGTTATCTTCGTCCGCTACCGAATGGACCAAATAACGGTTATCCCAGTCACTCGGTCCTAAAGCGCCGAGTGACAGTTTTTTTTCAGGAAGGTGGGAGAGATGAAAACACGTTACCCGTCCATTATGTAAGCGAATTATTGTTGCCAAGGAGACGCCTCTTGCAGAATCGGGTAAGGTAGAGCGAAGGACCGGAACAAGAACTTGCATAATTTAAGAACATTATTATGTGTGAAGATATATAAACAATACGTTACGTCAATTGTGAAAAATCGCGATTTTTTTCGATTTTAATTTTCTCTGTTTAAAAAAAAAAAACCCATGTCCCTGGTACGTTCATTTCCGCTAGAGCTCTGCGAGACTGGTCGGAAATAGCCTTCGTGACCTGCAGGTCCGAGTCCGCACAGTCTCACAAGATTTCGCGAGATTTTGAAAATGCACCAGGGACTTCGCTAGAAGGGCGTGATTGGGAAGGACAAGCGATAGTTATTACACAAAGATTACTTCAGAAAGGCAAAAGTGTTGATGAGCTTAACACACAAACACAAAAAACACGCATGCATGTGTATATATATATATATATATATATATATATATATATATATATATATATATATATATATATATATATATATATATATATATATATATATATTAAGAATACATATGTCCTTGTGGGATATTACGATGGTGGATGCTAACAGCAGAGCGTTATAAATAATAGCATAAATTACTTCATGTACAAAGTAATTGTATCGGTTACTTAAGTTTCATGCATCGCGCGATCGATCATCAACCTACTTTTACACGTATGCCTTCAATAGGGTTGGGACGTACCATTGTTCTAGGTGGCGTTGAAATTCGAGAGATGATATTATATTTGTTTTGCGGACGACATTTTGAAACAAACTCAGATCGTATAAATTACTTCGTATATAATTACTTCGTGTATATATATATATATATATATATATATATATATATATATATATATTATAGGGTTATTCACAAAATACGGCCCTGTATGGACTCGGGCTCAGTGAGTGACGTATTGGACGAGTCGGAGGCGAGTCCATTACGTCACTCACTGAGCCCGAGTCCATACAGGGCCGTATTTTGTGTATAACCCTATTATTATACACCTCCCTCCATTAATCGTCCGTATAAACTAATTCTATGGTAAATTTTGAGGGATGCGGCATGCGCGATATGAGTGGAACGCGCGCGATTGTTGAAATAAAATTGCTACAAACCGCTGGAAATTTGCGCGTCGCGCGTCTCCCGTATTCGGGACTCCGCGTACTATACAAAATATGGAAAGTTGTTGGACGGTCAAACTCCCACAGGTTACGGCAGTAGGTGTATAATATATATATATATATATATATATATATATATATATATATATATATATATATATATATATATATATATATATGTGTGTGTGTGTGTGTGTGTGTGTGTGTGTGTGTGTGTGTGTGTGTGTGTTGTATATATTTGTATATACATATCAGTTACACACTATATAATATATACTTGCTGTGTTTGTTTGTAATTGCTATTTTATACTGTTCTTTGATACTGCATTAAGCACTGTACTACTGCATCGACCACTGTACATATTTTTCCCATCCCAAGTTGGATGTCATAAAACAGCAAAACTGATGACGGTACAGTTCAAATCAGGTATGCTATACTTGGACGGGTAGGGCCTACACACATTACCATAGGTTACTAATTGCAACACGTTCGTTAATATGAAATTCCCTCATATTATTCCGCAGTTGGGTGGGGGAGCCCGGCGGATTTGATGCTGTCATGGAGTTCCACGAAATATAAGTAGACAATAACCATATTGGGGTGGAGTTTGCGCAGTACCGCAGACTGAGCGTCATTTTGAAAGCATTGAAACGTATTTGGATGTTACATTCAATTTGGAGGGAAATATATACAAAGTTATTCGAACCATGTCACCACACGAAGAAATCTCCATTGCCCACATCAACCAATTATAAGGTGGACAGATTGACAGACATGCGGACAGACACATGCACCCTCAAACACACGTGTGTCATCAATCCATCATTACATACATAGATACATAGATACATAGATACACACATACACACATACATAATACATACATACATACATACATACATACATAGATACACACATACACACATACATAATACATACATACATACATACATACATACATACATACATACATACATACATACATACATACATACATACATACATACACACATACGTACATACATCTATTGTATATACATCTCTCAATACATTTCTCATTCGTAAAATGTCATAGTTCTCGTTCACTTACGTGGGATATTGAGAAAGCTACCTTGATCACATTAAAAGACGTGATTACTATCTACTCAGCAAAGTGCCCGAGGCTTTGATAACAAGAGTGTTTCCCAGCAGAAGTAAATTTACTCCACCAAACTGTAAAGGAAATAGGATGCCCCTTCTTCTTCAATCACCTTTTCCGGCCCTAGAATCGAGGGAATAGCTTAATCTCAGGCTATGAAAAATCCGTTCCTGTCAGAAGATTAATTACACTTAGAACCGAAGTTGAATGTGTGAAAATTATATTTGAATGTTTTAGTTTCGCCCTAGTTTTTACAGCTTATCATACAGGTGTGTGTGTGTGTGTGTGTGTGTGTGTGTGTGTGAGAGAGAGTGTGTGTGTGAGAGAGAGAGAGAGAGAGAGAGAGAGAGAGAGAGAGAGAGAGAGAGAGAGAGAGAGAGAGAGAGATCTGTGAGTCAGATGAAAAGTATATAGTGTGAATTGTCCCTCCCTTTGTCGACCAAGCGGCTGTAATTTACTCAAATTAAAGGTTCGAATTGATAATTCCGGGCCACAATCACAATACCGAGTGTTATTATACCGTACGTTAACGCAATTTACGGCGTAGTTTGTGCAGCTCCTTTTAATATGATATCGTAATGATTTTATCATAATTAGCGCATAGTTGAAATTAATACTGCCATCAGAGACGAAATCAGTTAACGCTTCTGTGTACTCGGATACAGCCTAACGAGTGCCCCAAGTTTATCTTCGTCGTTATGTTCATTTTTGATTAAGAAATATCGTGTGCGGGGGTCTTCCTGCGCGATGCACAGGTTACTGCAATAGTATTAAAGCCCAGCCGATTTCAGGCTTTAGGCTGGCGGTTGCGCATGTGCAGAGTCGGCTTTGAATATTTCCCCCTTGTACCCGCTGCCCGTGACGTCATGAATGGACATCACAACGATTACTTGTTTTTTTTATACTTATTTGTAAATGAGCGGCAATTAAGAGGCCGGTGGCCGTGAAAGTCAGTCGTGAAAGATCCAATCATTGGCTAACGCCGTGACGGATTTATTCAAAGTCACGAATTCGATTTCGATGACTCATAACAATTGATGTCTTGGATGTTGATTTTGGGCTTTTCTGTACGATGAACGGGGAAACTCAACATTTACAATGTGTGGTGTGACATTGAAAAACTATCTTAACCGAACCCGTGGCGAGCTAAGAAAAATGGTTGGTTTGAAGACGTGTTCGGTTTGTAGAGGTTCTTTAAAATTGGGCCATATATAAATGGGCCTTAGAAATGTGTTCAGTGTAAGGCCGGTTTCCAGTTCAGACAGGGATAGGCCTACAGACAGGTTTCATCGTACCGATATAAAACTGCCCGGGATTGATTCATATCAAAGTTCTTGGCTCAAAGAGCAAATACCTGTTTTATCATTCTTTTAAAAAAAAGCACATGCGCAATATAGATTTTCACGCCAGTCAATTTCGGTTGCTACAGTGGTGATAGCGAACAGGCGTATGGAAGACTCGTCGTTAGTATGGACGAATGGGGTTTGGGGCGACATTTTAATTTTTGGTTTTTTAGGGTTCATGTTCCTTGCATATGGCCAAGTCATAGAGAAAGATCAATCATTTTCAATCCTTGATTCTCCAATAAAAGTCACGGGGATGTTCTGCCCGAGGTTAGAAATTAACACCATTAGGCCTGTTGAGTGGGCCCTCTATCAGAGAAACTAAATCGCGGTTCGCTGCGTTTTCGTGATAAGCACGCGCGCGCAGTGATTGCGCTGAGTAATGTAAACTTGGACACGTGCCCAAGCCGACCTACAGGTCCAGATTATATTGCAATAAACCCTATTGATTACTGCAAAGCCGACGTGCTGCGCAATTCCCAAATCGTAAAATATCGTGCACGGCCCTTGAAGGCTGAATATTCCTGGCCCAGGAGCGAGTGAAAGACTCTTTAATTTTAGAATAAGTTATCACTAAAGCGGCATCTGCAATACTTCTTTTCAAACAAGACATGTAATGTTCGTCTATAGTGTTGGCATTGTAATGATGTTTAATGGCACGAGTATTTTGATGTCTTAGTGTGAGTATTATGTGTGTTACTCTGGTTCGCGCTTTTGAGGAAGTTTATAGGCGGACGCTTGTTCAGTACTTCTTTCGATCGATTTGGAAGTCAGAGGAAGTCAACCGGCCAGTTCCTTAATGGTATTACGTGAAAACCCTTTTACAATGAGTGTTGCTTCCTCAAAGACGTTTGAGATATTCATCTTGTGGAGCGCAAGGGGCGAAGAGACACGATGATTCATACAAACAGTCAGTCTTACGCGGATTGTGTCTGGACTATCTAACATCACCATGCAAAGACGCCTTTGATAAACAGCGGAGGGAGCCTCGTTCTGGTCGTGCCGGACCGCGCCGTCTCTCAACGTGTCGGCGTTTATCGGACTGTGCATCAGTGTGACAAGTGAACTTTCCGTACACCCGCAGGACGGAATGGACGTTGTCATGGCGACGAGGAAGGTCCCCGCGCGCGGCCGGGGTGTGAATTTTAACCAGCGATTAAGCTTTTTTTTTACAAAATTTTGATCACGTCCCACAACGCCGAGTTGTTACCACGCTGAGGTTATCTCTTCTGATTGCTGTTGCGTGCATCTACTCAGATGTTCAGGCGAGGTTTGGCTCTGCTGACGCAGAATTCGGAATTAATCCTGCCTGATCGGGTGTTTGATCGCTTCGCCTGTGTACACACAGTGCAATCCTCAGCTTCATCTAAACTTGCGAGACCTTCTAGCTCACAAGGCAATCGCTCGGTGTCAAGCGACACATCTCTATAAAGCGTATTTCGCAAGATAGAATATTTTGTGTTGTTCTTGTCGGGTGGTTCCTTTATATGCCGATGAATACTGAATACAAGATAACTTGCTGTGATAAAAAGGGTTGTAGTCTACGTTCGCTGTATTGTCTGATTAAAAATGATAATGAGTAGGCAGCGGCAGGGAGTTCAAGTTGATTGGTATATAATTCCGGTTTCACTTTCAACTGCAGTATTTCTTGTGTAGAACAGTGTTTAATACGCCAGTGTCTGTCGCCTTGCATCGAGTAGCTACCTTCGGTTGAAATTGTCGACGTCGCCCCCGACACAGAATTTCAAAACCGGCGCGATGTTCATTTAAGGGAGAATTTCTCGACCATGTTTACCACAACTTGTTATCTTTTTTTGCTGGTTTGGATATTAACCAAATAGAGAGTGCCTGCTTGGTAGCCAATGAAATGGCCGCGTTTACACACGTGAGATTATTTGAACGTGAGATGCAGAGTCGGCGTAAATAGCTGATTGGTCAATCGCTGTCGGCACCTGCATGTCGTTACCCATGATGCCACACTGTTATTCATTGAGAGCAGTTGATTCAAGGCCTCCATTCGCAATGCGTGCAAAATGTAGATATCGACTTCGTTGTGAGAAAAAGGCATCTTGAGGCGAATCGCGTTCGACAACGAATTAATACGGCGGATAACTGTACCTTGCGTCGATTAGAGCAATCCAAGATCCGTACAGCCGTATAAAATTTTCTTGTTTGTAGGACATAAATGACAGAAAGAGCAAAAATAGCCTTAAATGCCAGGAATAAATCGTGATACCGCTGGGCAAACACGAGCTCTTAGTGTTGCAGAGTTCAGCAGTTATGTCTAGACAGCTCGATAATGTTCTGGTGAGGTAATTTCGGTGCCGAACGTGACACCCTCATTTTCAAATGACGTTCGAATTCGTGAAAACCACATTATGCTGTGCAAATCAGAGGGTTTATTTTGCAGCTTGTATTCAGTGGGTTGTGACAATGTCATCAGCAACGCGGCTCCTTTGTTGGACGATCTCGATATTTTTTTGTCGATAGCGTTGAATTATTACCCACGTAGAACTCCCAAGAGCCGAAGTCTCGCCAAAGAATCACGTGACACGTAAGCTCCGCACAGGATTTGCTATACTGTGCAGCTGATCTGTCAGAATGGCTGCTCTCTTGACGGGAAATAATCGACTAAAGCCCTTCTTCAGGGAGCCAAAATTATTGGGAAAGCAAACAGAATATTCCTGCTATTGCGACAGACACTGCATGAAAGGACACACATACTGACAAAGAAACAGCCAGCCAGGCGAGCAAATATGTGCAATACAGGTGACAGCTTGAATGGCCGTTGAAAGAAATACGGATGTACCATTCTTGATGAAAATTGGGTAAAACGGATATTAGATTTAGGAAAAGTAAGTAAGAAATGCATTGAGAGCCGCATAGTAATGCTGAGTACGATAACAATCAAAGGACGGAGCTGTGTAGAATGTTATTAGGATACCATTTCATGCGCGTGACTGAACACAACTGAGAAAATATTTACAGTTTTCGGGAAGACACGAAGTCGTTTGTCACTAGCACCGTAAATCAGCACACATTGTCCTATAGTTTGTAATCAGGAAACGCCAATTTTGCATGTGTACATCTGTCACCAGCGCCTGGAGGTGACGTTCACAACGAGCCCCTCCCTCGGCCCAAAGAAAACGAAAGAGTAGGATCGGCGATCTTTAAAAAATATTCCGATGACGTTTCTCTTTTCTACTTCTTTTATATCGTGGACGAGAACCAGTAGAGCGTGTCTCAGTATTGATACGTAGAAAATGATTCTGAGAAACAGTCGTGCGTCACTCATCGCGTGGCTAAACGCAAAGGCGGCAACTCAAGCGATCACTTAAGCTCTACCTGTAGACACCTGCCATTCGAAGGCTCCACTCTGACCTCGACCCTTACTTTACATGCAGCGCAGAAAGACTGCTGTAGATTTCCAAACGACATATAGCATGTGTTATGGATCAGCTATTCGCGCGCGTCGGGCGAGTGGGCGCATGCCGTTAAGCAGTTATAACGACATGTTCGGTCAAGATTGGCCTACTAAATGCCTCTCAACCTACAAAATATGGTGTGATTTCACAAAGAAAATCTGTAATTTAAAAGTGATCGTCCAGCTTTTGGAGAGCATAGGAAACTTTAACGGCGAGTCGCCCGCGTCAGCCTCGGAATTGAAAGTCTTAAACTTTTACTAAAACTTTCCGTTAGAGAATTTTAAGTAATTCCCTTTTGGAATCAAGAATGAAGATCAGGGAAAATCGATTAAAATTTGGTTGTAGCGAAACAATTGACACAATATCATTACCGACATTTAAAATTCAAAATGGCCGCCATGATCTCTCCCACGTTGTTAACTCTAAGGGGGGGGGGGGATTTTAAATTTATCACAAAAATAAGCCAGTGAAAACTTTTATTTACTCCATGAGTTTTGAAATAAGCCACAGCAAGTGGCAAACCGAAAACGTATTGTAAAAGTTAAATATCTGTCCCCGAGGCGCATCCTACCTGAATATTAATATTCCGATACAGTTCCCATTGGACAATTTACGTAATGCGCTATTCATGTAGCGAATTGTAGCAGCATGATGAATCTAAATCTAGCCGCATTTATTGATACAAAACTAGCATCTTATGGTCGTAAAATGAAGCTTATTACTGAAAGAAGTTTTAAGACTCTTTCGTCGTCTTGCCTTGTTCGGGTCAAGTACTTCTTTTAAGGTAGAACGCGCCTCGGGGACAGATGTCGAATTCTCAAATTTCTACAATGCTTTTCTGATCTACCACTTGTGGGACTCATTTTAAAGCTCTTGGAGAAAGAAAAACCTTCGCCCTCTTAGTTTTTCAAAACTTCGTTTCGAAAGTTCCAAACTTTGAACACTGACCCCGATATTTATTGTTGATTTGGTAACAGAATGGTTTTAAGTTTCATTCAGGAAAGTTTGAGCAAAAGTTTCACTTTCGAGGCGCATACTACCTTAAAACTGATGATTTTGTGACTCGGTATCAACAGGTTCCCGACGGGAAAAATATCAAAATGCGTGATATTCGGCATAGATGGAGTGAAATGCATAAGATAAAGTTAACCCTTGACCTTTTTGAAAAGTCTGCGCAGTTCGCTAGATGAAATACAGAGTGCATTTTGAGTGCACTTCCGGTGAGATTTGAACTCTAACTGACGACCTACATTGCGATATGATTTCCAACTCCACGATGAATTCCTCCATTTCCTTTTGCGTGCTCTCTCCCACTTTGATGTTATTTGAAACCAGGCACGCAAAAAAATATTAGTGCAAATCAAATAACAAAACACAGGATACTTGGTCGATAGCACTCCATTAAAAGCATAATCTGAATAAAAATTCGTTTAGTTTGGCGAAATTGGTCGCGCTGATATGGTGTTACGAAATCGCGCTTTGTGACAGAGAAAGTCGCAAATTGCATTTGAAACCTAACTCCGGACAATTTCCAAAGTTGCTTGGCAACCGCGTCAAATTAAGGAAGGAGCTATTACCACTTTCGAGCAGTGTACTCGTAATGACGTGCCTGTTTATCCTGATTCCATAATATTCCCCCCCCTCTCTCTCTCTCTCTCTCTCTCTCTCTCTCTCTCTCTCCTTTCTAATCTTTCTCGCAAACACAATACAATTAGCAATGCATCGATAATTCTCGCAACAATATGAGTATTGATAAACAAGAGAATACAAGGACAGATTTCACAAAATAATATTTTCGACAGGTCCACCACTAATAACAACTCTGTACTGGAAATGTCAGGAACGGATATTTTTGTGTACGTGAAGCGATAAAAATTATTTGATAGCGTCAAATGACGATTCAAACGAAAATTAGTTTGTGTATGGGCCTATTCGCCTTTATTAATATTATACTTGGATGCCACCATAGAACTAAGAAGTCAATGGCGTCTATCTCGCGCATGTCCGGCATTCAACCAGCTTGCTCACTTGTGCAGAATATGAACTCCTATGATCGCGGCCTCCACACTCATTGCAGTTTTATAGAAACCACAATGCTGATTCCTGTAATGTTGTGCATGGTGCAGCGTTGTGCACAAGCTTCATGATAACCTGCCAAAGCAACGCATTCTGTCATAGGTGTTGCTATCGTTAGCCGCGGAAGGCGTTTTTTTTGGGGTAGGCATAGGGCGCTTGCTTTAATTCGAAGCACCGAAGCGATCACTTGATTTCCAAACGAGAGTTGTCTAAACAGGCAGTTACTTCATTTGTATACCTGAAGGTACAGTTTCTCTATAACGAATGCTGTTTTTTGAAATGAAAAATTATTCCGTCGAGGCTTTTTTTTTCATCGATCAGCATTATTAACAACATTCGCTGGTGCATGCACGCCTTCACTGTACACACGATATTTACCACCATTTCATAGTCATTCATGCATCGAATTTTTAAAGATTTTTCTGAACTTTACAGTTATTTGAAAGTGTTTTACCATTATATAAAACCAGAGATTTGGAAGAAAAAAATCCTTGCGAATTCCTCATAGAGATTAAAATACAAGGTGAAACATGTTGTAAATATTTTAAATTTTGTCGTGAAAAGTTTGGGATCTGCCAATTCGTACTGTTCGGCGCAGCCACACAAGGTTAAGATTGTTGTGTAGTCATGAGTAACTCGCCAAGCCAGAAAGCAAACACACCCATGATACCGATGAAACAACTCGTGCATGTAATTTCGTTAAGGTGAATAACGGTGCACCCACAAAGTCATAGACAGGACTTCTAGGCTATTTGTTTTTACACTCTCATCCATTTGCTACTACCCACTGCGCATGTCTCTGAGTGCTGGATACAATGTACCGGGTGAAATTTCGGCGCTTCTCGAATGAGTCACAGCTGCCACTTAAATGTTGGATGGTGTCGACGGAGAAAAAATATCGGAGGCTGCATTTCCCAGGGTCCATGTTACACGTGGGCGATCACAGGAAAGCAAATTGTGCTATGCTAGGTGCAAAGGCCACGTTGAGAAAAAAAGATTTCATACTGGGAGAGTATGCATCTTTTATGAGACAAAGATACTGTTGAGGAAACTAAGTGCTTTAAAACGCCTTTTGATAGAATTCTGTGTCACCATTCAGCGGCCAAATGGAAGACTTAGGGTTCTTTTCGCGCCCACGTACTCTCGATTTGTCAAGAGCAAAGTCACGTGACCTTCACTTTCACTATTTCTCTCCTCGTTTTCTGTTTAGAGAAGGAGAGTGAAGTTCACCCTGGCTTTTCACAGCAAACCCATGTAGTGGATACTTGTGTGGCAGCTCGTGCATGGTATTACCTTGAAAATCAACCTGATCTTGCCGGTGTCACGTGATGCGATGGCAGCACCCGGGGCCAAATAAAGCTAAAATTGACGCCAATTTAGCCATAGAAAGATTCTCCGATTTCAGGTTCATAATGTTGGCGTTCTTGCGGCTGCGTACACCATCAACGTTAATTGTACTCGCTCCGTATTTCGGCTGTTCTCACAACAAGATACAGGCAGGTTACACCTGTTAGATCGCTTTGCGAGTTAATTGGATAATTTCGTCGGTTCTTGCGTTCACCTTATAGAAACATAACAGGCGTAAAGAAACTCAACACCTTCAGGACTTGAATTCAACTTTCGTAACTCACTGATATACGATATCAGCGCAATATGATGAAATGTAACACTCAATTTATTACGGCGCGTTTGCCGACAGCATGACAGGGCATGCTCTATGATATATACGAGGCCTTGATGATATGATGTATTGCATTTACATAAGTATTGTGTGATGCTATTAAGTGCATTTCTTATCATGTGGACTAGCCCAAGAAGTATAGATTTTTTATCTCTCTACCTATTGCCACGGCATATTTTTAACTTTTATGGCCCTGTTTGATGAATTGTGATACTATAGTGAATAATGTCAACATAAAAACGGAGTCAATGACACGCTTCCGTTGATCGGTAAATTAGCTTTACCGCGCATGAAAGCTTTTTATCAGACGCGAAGTTTCAGAAGGGAAGAGATTTTGTATAAAAGTGAGAAATTCAACACCATTAATTTATATATTCAAATTCCGCAAATGTTTAATCTAAGCTGAATGAAACCCTCTCTCCATGACACCTACATATATAATTTGAAAGAAATTACCAAAAATCGTGATTTTCCTCAAAATTTACCTATACAAATTTAACCTTTATGTCATTAAAAAATAATGTGAGCCATTACAAGGAGCCTACATTACAAATTTCAAAACTGTGTTACAAGTGCGTGTGAAGGAAACACAGTTTTATTGCCAAAATGCCAACAATAGCTTATAAAATTAACACATGGAATTTTCATCATCATTTCATTAAAAACGAATTAAGTCATCCACAGGAACGCACATAATAAATTTAAAAGCTATGTGACTTGTATGTGTGGAGTCCATCATCTAGCAACACACAGTAAGTGAGGCTACCCACAATTCTCCATGATCTGTACACACGGAGATCACTAACTGAACTGAAGCAAATTTCTTCTGTACAGAGAACAACTCAGTCCATATTTCAAAATTCTGGCAACATAGTTCTGATAATCATAATTTTCTTATTTCTCACTGTGAATAATGTGAAGATCAAACCCTTTTCCGCGGAGGAGATAGCAATTTTGTAATTTTGTCGACATAGATTTTTGACAGCCATACACAATATTTTCAAGGAAACTAAGGGAATAAGTTGTATCTGTGTTGGCAAAAGAAAGGGTATTGATTTTTTTTGGATGTTCGCAACAAAGGAAATTTGCATGTCTGACAGGTGGTATGATGAGACCATCTTAGTTGCTGATAACTTTATCTTGACAAGTGTGCAATTTTTAGCACCTCCAAACATCGACTTCTCATTCAATTTACTCTTGAATTTTAAACACAATCAATAATTTTGGAACATAGTTTCAACAAATAATCCTGAACTTAAATTGTAAATTAAAAATTGTTAAAAAACTGATAAAATTGAAAAAGCCTTTAGCAAAAAACATCTGAGTGAACAAATCAAGGGGAATTGTGGGTAGCCTCACTTACTGTGCAACACATGGTGAAATCCTGATAAACTTTGCGTCGACTGGACATGTGGATGTTCATGAAGATATTTGCAGTCTGGAAATACGTTTCATTTATAGAATACATGCGATTCCGTATATTTGCAGCGTTCGCTATAGAGAGAACACACACTTCAGGGACGGGTTTCAGGTGAATGACCCGCGTTTCAAGGGTTTTTTAGTCTCTCATGTTCCGTACCACGCCTAGGGTTCTCTGTAAAGGTCACTTCAAAGGTTCAAGAGAAGTTCACCAAGGACTTATGTAAAGCAAATAACTAATGTCAAATGATAAAACTGGTCATTTCTGATCAACCCAACAGTAATTATAAATCACTGCCCCTCTATCACTTAGAATTTATTAAAATGTGTTAGGCGCAACAACAATATCTCAGAATTTGGGTCTCATAATTTGAGAAGTGCGATGGTTTTAAAGTGTTGCAACATGTCACTGCATGAGTCGTACCCGCCACCTTGACGTTCGTGCGCAGATTACACGGGCCAGTGGCAACGGTTTGATGGGATGGAATCGATACACGTAGGCGTTAATTGGATCAGGTGCGGAACACCTGTGACGTCACCTCGGGCTCATTTGCGATCAGCGCTCATTATGTGTTCCGTAAGATTACAACCGACAAAGACAGCTTGCTACGCACTGATTACAGTGAGTAGTCCGTCAAAGTCATCGAAGTATATTTCGTAAAAGTTGTAGCAGGCGCAAAGACAGATAAATTCGCTAAAAGTGAAATATTTTTTCGTTATCGTAACTATTTTTGTGCCTTTAAGACTAAGAACGACTGGATTATCTTTTCAAAAGGTAACATTATCAGTTGTCAATGTCGAGTCTCTTTCCCAGGCCAGCCGGTTCAGTCTCTCTCTCAAGTTGGCAGGTCATGAATAAATCATAGATCACGCAAGTCATCCATCTCTGATTGTGAGTGGTACATCCTCCCGTCATAGCAACACATGCACTCATCGCTTCAATTATTAAAACGCTCACTTTAAAATGCAACGGTTAGACGGAAGCTATAACCGAAACCATGTAAAATATTAACAAAAAACCTCTGTACAACGTCACTCGAATGTTCAAAGAAAACATGTTCAAGAAAGATCTAGAATGTTTAAATGTATCGGCTACATTATATATATATATATATATATATATATATATATATATATATATATATATATATATATATATATATATATATATATATACGAAAATGGTTTGCTTGTCAATGCAGGCAAAGTATAGTGCTCAATGCATTTCTGCAGGGCGGTAATACTGAGAATCTAGGAACTTGTAGTTGTCACTCTACAGGCTGTTTCATGCGCTAAGCAATCAACCTTCACTCCTGATGATTGCTTAGCGCATGAAACAGCCTGTAGAGTGACAACTACAAGTTTCTAGATTCTCAGTATATATATATATATATATATATATATATATATATATATATATTATATATATAATATATATATATATATATATATATATATATATATATATGGGTTGGTTACGTAACTTCAGTGATGGTAGAGCTATAGTGCTTCGAACTCCCGAATATTCACTTATATCTTGGTCTAAACTTTGTATGTAGTGGTAATTTCCACTTCAGACGTTTCAATTAAGGATCAGTGTCACGATGGATGTCGGCATTGCTGTTTGGCGGGCACGAATTGGCGGATTTTGCCACCCAAAAACTTGGCGGGCTGTGGCAGTTGAGCGGTACTCGCCATATTCAAAGTGGACGTCAATCAATGAATACATGTACAGGTGCGGATGTACCAGTGTGGTAATTGGTTTCGTCACCATTGCCACGTATGCTCTTCTAACTTCAACTTGTTGGTTTCAAGACTGGGCTAACTCAAATGGTTGGTTTGTCACTTCACCCAATTCTTACTCTATTGACTCTCTTTTCACGCCACACGGAAAGTTTTCTTATCGCAGCATGTTACATGGCAGAGTCATGACTATTTGCAGCATGTCTTCTTACCACGAAATAACTGTCTCGAATCCTTACGTTACCCGTCTTCTCCAATTGAGTGGTGACATTGAACTAAACCCGGGTCCAAAGAAAAGTGTGCAAGCAACCTTGACAAGTTCAGCGGTTGTCATACCTCCATCAGGTGATGAGCCAGAAGGAAATAACATGATGGCCATACTCAGGGATATACAAAATGAAACGAAGGAAATCCGAAAAGAAATGAAATCCGATCTGAGGGAGGTAAGACGAGATATTGGTAAATTAAATGATAATGTAACAAAGCTTCAAGACAACTACAAAAACTTGCTCGAAGAAAATGGTAAACTAAAAGAGAGGATAGGACAACTCGAAGACCAGTGTGATAAATTAACGGGTAATAGCGGAAGAAATAATGTTATAATCCAAGGGATTCCAGAAAATGAAGACGGGACACGTGAATCATGGGATGATTGCGAAAGAAAAGTTCGTAGTTTTCTGAAAAACCATCTAAATTTTGATAATGCTGATGATGAAAATGCAGTATGTATTGAAAGGGCCCATAGATTACCGGACAAACCCGCGGGCAATAACCCACGAAGAATTATAGTAAATTTCCTGTCATATAAATTGCGTTCGCTTGTACTGCAGAGAGGAAGAAACAAGTTGAAAGGGTCAGCTTATAAAGTAATGGAAGATTTCCCACCTTCGGTCCGCAGAAAGCGTCGCAATCTGATTCCGTTTCTACAACAAGCAAGAGAAGACAACAAGAGAGCGACGCTAATATATGACACTTTGCTTATCGACGGTGAGAGATATAAACTTGATGAAAGTTCTGGGACTCTTCGTAAGATCTAGGGATTCGGCCGGCCCTGCACTGATTTGTCAAGAAACATTGCCCAAACAAACATAAATTTCCCAACACTCTCATTACTGTCTTGGAATGCAAATGGTCTTAGAAAATATCATGGTAATATCGATGTTAAAACATTTCTATCCAGATATGATATAGTTGTAATATGTGAGACTTTTGCATCGACATCTACCGTCTTCGATTCGTTTCTCCATGGTTATTTTGCTTTCTCCACTTTTCGAAAAAGAAATTCGAATATTGGTAAATTTTCAGGGGGCGTAAGCATCTTTGTTAAGTCACATCTTAGCAGTTATGTTCAGAAAATTTGTAATATTGACGATGGAATTTTTCTCTTACTTAAGAAAGAAGCTTTCAGTCATCCCCGTGATATCATTCTTGGAGGGGTCTATGTTTCTCCCGAGGGTTCATCGATTTATGACTCGGGTGAGCCAAATGGAATAATAAGACTAGAAAATTATATTGATGAGCTTTTTCATAAGTTTGATGACTTTGATCTAATTTTATTGGGCGATCTTAATGCTCGTACTGGTAATGAAGAAGATTTTATAGTTTATCAGGAGGATGAGTTACCTTTTTCATTTACTGATGTTGAAGTAGATGACTTTCACATGCCCAGAAATTCAAAAGATGAAATTGTAAATAATTTTGGGAGATCTTTGTTGGAATGCTGTCGTAAATGTAATTTGCATATCTTAAATGGTCGCTTTGAGGGGGATGTTAATGGGGAATATACATGTTTTGCAAATCGTGGTTGTAGCGTTGTTGATTATATCCTTGCCACGAGTCGTTTATTTGAAAACATCAAAACTTTTCAAGTTGGTACACTTGACTTTTCCGATCACTTCCCTGTTGAATGTGAACTGTCATTCCCTCACTGTTTCTCTCTCATTTTTTTTCGAAATCTGTTGGTGCTATGAATGTGGCACCATATTATAAATACAAATGGAATGGCGAAGAATTTGACACATTACGTACACAACTTCAGGATGCTGTTTCTTCTGGAATGTTTAACGATTTCAATACAGAGTTATCAGTAGAAATGAATGTCAATGAAGCTCTTCACCTGTTCAATAACATTCTTGAAGTAGTGTTTGGTTCACTTAAATGTAAAGTAGGGGGTGTGAAGTGTTCTGGTAAAAGTCACAATAAACCATGGTGGGATACAGACTGTTCGGAAATGAAAAAAGAAAAATTCAGTTTGCTACAAAAATTTAGGCGTTCCAATAAGTTCAGTGATCTGGTAAATTACAAAGATGTAAGAAATACATTTAAAAGTCTTTGTAGGGAAAAATTGACTGCCTATCAAGAACGTCAAAAACAGCAGTTAATTATGAAGTCACGCAATGATTCTAAAGGGTTTTGGGAAGCTATGAAAAGGTTACGGGGTGTTAGAAAAAATACCACACTGTCTGTTATATCACCCTCTGATTGGTTTAAATATTTCCATACTTTGTTAAATAATGTTGGTAACATATCAGTTGATGTTGAATTTCTTAATTGCGTGAAAAATGACATCGAAGCACACGATGTTTTCTGTGAGTTGTGTTCTGAAGATGTTCCTTTATCAGTAAACCAGGGTATATCTGAACATGAAATTCATGCGGCGATTAAGAGTTTCAAAAATAATAAAGCCGCTGGTCCAGACGGATTCGTCGCCGAGATTTTTAAAAATACTGTCGATATTTTATCACCATTTCTCTGTAATTTATTTAATTGCATATGGATTCAGGTGAATATCCCGCTGAATGGTGTAAGGGAATAATATTTCCCTTACATAAAAAGGGTTCACATGATGACGTTTCAAATTATAGAGGAATTTCATTACTGTCTGTTTGTAGTAAGATTTTTACGAAAATTCTGAATCAAAGGCTAGTTGCTTGGGCTGAGGAAAATAATAAAATTGTAGAAGCACAAGCAGGTTTCAGGAAAGGATACTGTACAACTGATAATATTTTCTGTTTGCAGTCCTTTGTTCAGAAATATTTAACAGTGAAAGGCGGTCGTTTATATGTATTTTTCATTGATTTCTCCAAGGCTTTTGACAGAGTAAATCACGATCTTCTGTGGCACAGATTGATTTCGTATGGAATACATGGCAAAATTCTCAAAGTGTTGCGGTCAATGTATTCTCAGTTAAGTTCATGTATACGATGTGCAGAAGGTTTAACAGACTATTTTCAATGTAATATAGGAACAAGACAAGGTTGCATGTTAAGTCCCTTTTTATTTTCCTTGTTTATTAACGAATTGTACAGTTATATGAATAATGAACATGCTTGTGGTGTTTATGTAAATGAAGATATACCGGCAATTAGCATATTAATGTATGCTGACGACATTGCTGATACTGCTGACTTGCCTATATCTCTACAGCGTAAGATAAATCAATTGGAAAAGTTCTGCAAACAGTGGCAAATGGAAGTTAATCTTTCCAAATCCAAAATTATTGTATTTCGAAATGGTGGTTACCTGAAAAATTATGAGAAGTGGTTTTTTAACAGACAAAGAGTTGAAACTGTAACATATTATAATTATTTAGGTTTACTGTTCTCATCTAGACTGTCCTGGTCCCCTGCAAAAGCTAACTTGGCAGCTAAGGGTATGAAATCTTTATTTTCAATTCAAATAGCAATTAAGAAACTTGGTGGAATGTCTATTGAGAATGCTTTTAAGTTGTTTGATGCAGTCATTGTCCCGATAATTTGTTATGGTAGCGAGGTTTGGGGTTACGAGTATTCAGAATGTATTGAACGTGTACAAACTAGGTTCTGTAGATTTTTAACAGGTGTGAGTAGTAATGTTAATACTGCAGCTGTATTGGGAGAATGTGGCAGACATCCATTGTATTGTTTTTACTTTAAACGATGTATTTCGTATTGGCTGAAACTGCTTTTAATGGATACAATAGATACCCAAAGGCATGTTATTTAATGTTAAAACAACTGGATGCGGCTGGTAGACGTACATGGGCCACTTATGTTAAAAATCTTCTTTTTAAGTATGGATTTGGAATTGTTTGGTTGGAACAGCAGGTTGGAAATGTAACTGTATTTTTGAATATTTTTGAACAAAGGGTAAAAGACTTTTCTGAACAAGAATGGCATACAGATATTGTAAATTCTTCAAGGTTAAGTCTTTATTCTGAATTAAAACAATGCTTGAGCCAGAAAAGTACTTAAATTATTTGAGCCACGACCGTCAGAGAATACTTGCAAACTTTCGCTGCTCTACTCATAAACTTAATATTGAGATTGGTCGTCATAGAAACTTGCCAGTCAGACAAAGAATTTGCATGTATTGTAAAAACTTTAAAAATTTGTCAATTGTTGAAAACGAATTCCACTTTATTTTTATTTGTCCATTTTATGAGGATATCAGAGTTATATATATTCCATCATCATGGAGACTAAATGTATATGAAAATAAGCTTGTTGAGCTTCTTGCATCGAAAAACAGATATGTCAACTCTCAACTAGCACAGTATTTGTTAAAAGCTTTTCAAAAACGTGAAGAACTTCCTGCTTTATAACAACAAGAGTATTTCCTATGCTTGTATTTCTGATCCAAGCACCATGGTTTTCTTTCTTTTGTACGTCTTATTTTATTAATTTCATGACTTTCTTTTTTGCCTGTGTGAAATTGAAGTATTCACAGTGTACCTGAAGTTATGTACCTTCTCACGGTTTTTTTTTCCAGACTTTGTATTTCTCTGTTGTGCGATGGGCTGTGGCCCTGCATTGAAATAAATCACATAGTAATATATATATATATATATATATATATATATATATATATATATATATATATATATATATATATATATATATATATTATATATATTATAATATATATGCACATACAAAGGGGATATGACGTTTTTTTGCTCTGCTTATGTGCATTTGGCACTATTTCTTCGCTATTAAGACATTTCTAACACACACACACATATATATATATACATATATATATATATATATATATATATATATATATATATATAACGTGTTAGATTACTCTGCAAAATGATCTGCTAATGCGCAATATCTATCTATCTATCTATCTATATATATATATATATATATATATATATATATATATATATATATATATATATATATATATGTATATATCATTATAAAAATCTCGTGGACGAATATAGCGAATATATAACGTGTTGATTGTATGTAATTAATCATGTACATGTTGCAAACATATGCATGTGCATACTCAAGAAATCATCTCAGATTTGTGAGACAGAAATAAATTCAAGCATTTGAAATCGTAACCGTACGATTGTATAGCTGCTGCTTTTTGAAATCAGGCCGTAGAACATGTAGAAATCCATCATCTCGATTACATGGCTGTTATTCCAAGGCCCCGCGGATATTGAGATATTCAATATCGCATGCAAACATCGTTATTCGATTTCGTTTAACCTCGCCTTATTTTCCCATCTATCTTGTTTGAGACGTTCCAGGGACGATGCCACCACGGAGGTAGCCGAAGGGGAATTTCATTACACACTGGGCGTGCAGAAAAGTCCCTTGTTTGAAAGTTCGGTGTTGATTTTCCAGCTGCATCCGCGCAGCAGATGTACTCGCCTTGGTTACTAATTCTGGTCACGTAGATATAGCTTCTCCGACGTCTTAAATTTTAGATTTAAAGAAACATGTGCTAAAATTGTCTATACGATATTTTCATTGGAATTTAGACTTTAGTTTACCGTTCTTTCTTTTTGAAGGAAGGGATTCATCATAGGTGCCGTGACATGATAGCTTGTTTGGTTGAGTTCGATAAGTCTGTACATTCCTTAGCTTTACATATCTGCCGCCGGCTGTCTCAGGTGCCCGTTTCGCACTTCAAGCGTCAGGCGAGCAGAAAGCCCGTGACCCCAGGGAGTCTGCATCTCAGGAGATGCACGCCAGTAGGTCTCACTTCGCAGTGAGAACGTTGATTGGTTGCCGGTGTGCAGTGGTTTATGGCCCACTCTCCAGGGGTCTATAAAGTTGCCTGTCTTACACAAGGAGGGGCAGTAAAGTAAGAATTTTGGTCAAAGATATTCGAATACGCTCCTGGTCACGTGGGAGAGGGTTTCAGCAAGTTTTCATTCTAATAGTCATGTCTTCCAGTGCACTGACACAAGCACACGATCAAACATGTCCAGTACCCGGTCACACTTAGGTCATACTCTTCCGTTTCGAGAAATTTTAATTCTATCAAACGCTTTTGCTGACTCCTGCCCTAGAATCGCACCCAATTATGATATCTACACACGATGTCCGGTCCGTGCTATTGACGGTGTCAACTCGTCAAAGGACCACCAGCTCTCGTGAGCGAACGCATTTTGATCGAGCACTGTTATTGGCCAAATTTTAACACAGATGCTAGGTGCGAGCTTCTCCGAGTGTTTCTCCGAGACTGCGTCCTTTTCACACGTTTTTCCACAGATTCGTGCATTCTTTTATCTTATCACAGAAACAAATCTCTTCCAGCGACTTGGTAAATGGTTAGTAACACGTTGACAGTAAGTACGTTCTGGGTGTGTCGGTTCAATTTGCTTTCTGGTGTCAGTAATTGGACAGGATGTCAACTATTTCGTTTCCATGGAAACATAATCAGCGCAAACCAATTTCAACAATAGAAATCGCCACCTCATAGGCTTGACTTTCCTTGTATGTCAGCGAGGCAAAGAGTAGATGACAGACCGACTTTAAAATTGGTTGAAAGTTTATGTTTACAATGACCCATTCCGTCCTCTATCTCTCCCCCTCCCCTTTCTCTTCCATTCTTTCCCTGTTTCCCTCTCCATCATAATTCGTTTAAAGAAGACTGTAAACTAGCTGCACTTTATCGCACAGAATGCAACCTCGTCTGATATGCGTGCTGAAGTTGTTGGCGCATACAGAAAACGACCCTAGTTCCATGGAAGGATAGAATTGTACCTGCTGAGATGACCCTGTACCATTTATCCGATAAATTGTCCAGGGTCATTTAAGAGTCCAGGCAGAGATGTAAATTGCCAAGCAAATCGTATCACTCAGCTTGCAAATATCGTTGTCCCTGAATCATATCGTCGACGTTTTTCTCTCAATACGTGTAGTCTTGCCAGTGTCTAGGTAAATAAGTCATGGCTCCATGACGATATGCGAGATTTTGGAACGTCATGACGCGCTCAATTTTATGCACGTACTCTGATGCGCCGCGTCGTTGATGCACGCGTTGCACTTCTTCCCAAGATTTCCATCGGCACCTGTTTGCAAGTGAGCTTCACATCCCGCGCATCTCCCAAATACCTAGTTAATGCGCATAGTTTTATCTGACGGTCTTGATTGTCACTTGATAGATGCGACAAATGGGAACGCTATCATTTTTATTCCAATTGCCAATATTACTCCTATTATCAACATTAACATCATCAGTTCCGACACTCCTGACACTTTAATATTATCGACTGACGACTTTTACAGTTCATTATATTTTCATTTTTATATCATTTTAACAAGCTTGTTAAGTAGATTCGAAAAAACGCAATTTCGCTTTTAAAAAGTTTCCAATTGCATGTGAAGCAATTGTTCAGTATACTGAGAGAGAGAGAGAGAGAGAGAGAGAGAGAGAGAGAGAGAGAGAGAGAGAGAGAGAGAGAGAGAGAGAGAGAGAGAGAGTCAGTCAAAATTTCATTAACTATTAATACACGAGTATCACGTGACCATCTCCACTGAAGATACAGTGTCGTCGAAATTTTTCTCCAGAGCAAAACGCGGTCAGTTTTGATGAGTTTTGCCGGAAAAACCTTGCAGCACCATCTAAGGAAATCCGTTTTACCATCCATGGACGTCTTGTTCCTTAATGCATTCTTGCGACAGCTAGGATCGTAGAAATGACAAATTAATGGTCAAGTACAAAGAAGTATAATATTTGCTTCCGTCTTGGCAGAATGTCCAGGGATGGTTGACGATCATAATCTTTTGAAAGCGCTTTGGATGTCAGTGGCTCACTGATTAATTGATGGGTAGATCAAAATTTCCTTTAATGATATCGAAATACGGAAGCGTCGTCTTACTCTTTTAAGTCCAAGTACGCTAGCCCTATAGATGTCATCGTAACCGCTCGTCACTTAGACTTTCGTATTTCCTGGTTTGCGAGCAGTGATAGCGGTTCACGCATGCGCAGGATTTGCTGATGACATTGTAGTGTGTTTTCCACACTTGACAGAGGGTTACGTAAGAGTAATACTCAGTTTGGCGGAAGAACAGTGTTCAGTGTCGATAAAAAACAGTGACGACAATCAATCATCGACTCAAGGGAAAGTAATTCATAAATCAAGTACAAACCCATCACTCTTTTCTCGTGACTTTCACTCTCCAAAACGGCCAGATAATATAAAAAGGTCGCTAGCGTCATCTTCCAACTGAAATATTTTAAGTACAACTTCGGTAAATGCAACGTCAAATCCCTTGCGGTAGCTCCCTGACCCCGTTTTCTTCAACCGCCTTATGCACAGGAGATGAACGCATTGTTAGCATTTTGCTATCCGTCGCAGATAAGACTTATCTGTTTAAATGTATCGCCCTCGCTAAAAAGGAAATGTATAATACTCGGTCACTCAATAATTCATCAAGGATGAGATAAGGTGTTTTACGTACGTGTTTCTGATCCGATGTGAGTTGTGTTTTTAATTTTCAAGTCTATTAAGTCGTTGCAGTTACTGCAAAATGGTTACCATATTATGTCGCATGTGTAAAAGAATATTTAGTAAATAAAAACAATTATGATATCGAGTGTGTGTGTGGCCAATGTACACCGAATTTATGTAGAAATATTAGCTTTAAAGACAACACATGAAATTTCAATAGGATTTTGCCATCCCTGGGATTTCTCCTCGAAGCATGAAGTATGCCCTGGAAGCTTTGGCCAAGAGAAGTAGTTTTTCCTTTTGAAAATATAAACCAGAATGATAAGCCTTGATCCTATTTTATTTTCGTTCGCAAAATATACTGAAAGAAATGCTATCATCCGGTCTTTGAAAGCTCATAGAATGTTTTATGGCCAGGATTGTAATGAAATAGTTTTTTTTCTTGCAGTGCTCATTCAGACTGCAAGTACATTGCATCTCGCTTGTTTCAGTTTTGTACGGCGTTATTTCCAATGGCGTTTTCCAGGGTTTTTATTTTTCTACATGCTCGGAAATGCGTCACCACGTATTAAATCAGCCATTTTGTGCGCAACGCGAGGGGCGAAACTGCCGCTGTGTGACCGAAAAAGAACAAAACATTGCACGACGAGCTGCCCTGCCATGCCCCAAGGCAGAGTGCAAATATTTATCATGAAACAGAGGATGGGGTGACGCCATATTGTGAAGTGAATTATTTCCCTTCTTGCTTCACTGAGCCTGACAAAGATTAAAATATTTAATGGGAAACCAATGTGAGCAAATTAACAAAGTCAGTTTAAACAAAAAATATTTGTTCAGGAGTAATTGCAGTTTGACATGTTTAAAGATTGAATTAATAGAAGATAATACATCAGTGTTGTTCGTTTATTTTCCTAATGAATACATGGTTAACGAACGTTGAAAATAGAGAACAGGGGTCTCCTTAAGGTAGTATGCGCCTCGAAAGTGAAAGACTTAAACTTTCGCTCAAATTTTCCTAAGGGAATCTTTAAACCATTCACTTTCAAAATCAAGGATAAAAATCAAGGGTTACTGTGCAAATTTTGATACTTAGTCTAGAGAAACAAATTACCCAAGATTTATCGATATTTGAAATTCAAAATGGCCGCCATTCCTGTGTTGACTTTATAGAGAAAAATAAAATTTCATATTTCAAAAAACTGAGACGGAGAAAGTTTTTCTTACTCAAAGAGCTTCAAAATGAACCCCCATAAGTGGTAGACCAGAAAAGAATTGAAAAAAGTTTGAGAGTCCAAATATCTGTCCCCTATAGGTGCACACATCGGGGCAGATACCCGAACTCTCAAACTTTTACAATATTGTTTCGGCCTACCACTCGTAGGGCCCCAGTTTGAAGCTTGTGCAGAAAAAAGTATCAACCGGTTTAGTTTTGTGAAAATCGGGAATTTTATATTCTCCCATAGGGATGGCGGCCATTTTGAATTTCAAATATCGGTAAAAAATTCATGGTGACCCCTGATTTTTATTCCCAAGTTCGAAAAGAGTGGTTTACGTTTTCTTGATGAAAGTTTGAGCAAAATTTAAGTGTTTTTATTGTCGAGGCGCGAAATAATAAGTATAGATGGCGAACAAAAAGTAATGTTTGTAACAGGAAACATTGGTAATATGATGGTAATATTTGCAAATCTAAATATTTTATCAGCAAATCTACCGCAACGCAGACGTTCGTATCTGGGAGATCAAAATCTCTCTGTGTGGTTGTCGTTTGGCTTTCGATGGGTTAGATGAAAAATCTCATATCGCTAATTAGACACGACGAGAGTTGGCTTAGTGCGGTCTCTGCATCCAGACAGGAGACAGGTGTTCACGCTGGAAGCGGCATCTTGGAAAGGTTAATTGTAAAATAATGAAAACCGAAGCCGTTATTGTAACGGCAGTAAAAAAAGATTAATTCAGCTGAAAGTATCTGCTTTCTTCTGTTCAGCCTATAGTGTATTTAACAAAGGTCAAACGGTCACTCACCCGTACACGTTGTATTGGGTTTGTACCTAGCGTGTATTTAATGCTATTTTAAACCAATCTACGGTCGAATACGTGTTTTGGTGACTTAAATCTAATACGTCGAGATAAGTCCACGCCATGACAGATGAGTGTTCGTATTCCCCTGGGCTACATGCTCTGCGTCCTGATTTTCAAACTCGCATGATTTGAAGATATTGGAGGAATTTGATGACAATAAAATCGCAAGATATTGCCGATAAACCTGGACAGTATCCACTCTGATACGATCTCCACTATCATAAAAATCTTTCCACCGACCTCCCGGTCCTCAAAATCAGCCATCGCCATCAAAAACTGGGCCAAGATTCCCCTGCCAGCGGCGATATCGCAACACCCAATCGGTTTCTTCAAAGGTAACTATGTGAAATTATGTCTTTCGCAATTATATCAAAAATAAATATCTGTAGCAAAAAAAAACTTTTGCCGACCTTATCGTGTTCCGAATTGCCGAGAATTATGAATAATTTAGAGAGTCCGCGATTATAATATATTGTCACTCTTGCTAAGGGCGCTGACTGTAGAATCGTTCTGTAGTTATGAAGAGTACATCTTTTCCTGAGAAAGCGACGTCGTCTTGTTTCCAAAACGTGCACGACCCTGTTCCTGGACGCTTCTTTTTAATTTCTTCTTCTTCTTTTCAGCGCAATTTGATTTAAACGGTGAATCCCAACGTCTCGTAAAAAATGATATTTCCTCGTAAATTAATATCCCTCCACAGGTATTAGAACATGATCTCGAAAGATATATGCCACCGTTTGTCGGCAGATTGGAAGTAAAAACGGGGAAAGTATAAAACTTCAATAATGCGCCATTTCAGAGATTTCTCATCCTTTTACAGATCGAGATTTATCGAGACGCTAATTCATCAGCTAGAAATGACTGCCCTCTGCCGGCGCCGAATTGTCTGCGCGCTTAATATTGAAGCGAAACAGAAAGGATAGCTTTTTTGTAAATTATACAAAAAAAAAATCAATTTTCCCCTAAAGTTATAGTTTTTGCTCTAAAACGTTTTCATTTGGAAAGTGATATTCTGTGTACTCGTGGTGACATTTCTACGGGTCAATTTTCCAATCTCGACGCATTTTAATGTATTAAAAGCACACAGGCCTGATCCATAGGTGAGTAATTCCCGGTTTAAAATCAAACTAACGTTGTAATTTAAAAGCCCTGAGATGCCAGGTTGAAAAGGAAAAGATTGATGTCATCTGTATGGAAATCCATAAACATTATACTTTTCGCTCCGACGTCACATGTTAATTATAAACCTAAAACGCTACACAATGTCCTCGCGCTGTGTTATTTGACTGAGGTAGTAAAAATTGGTTGCTATAGCGATTAGCATGTTTAATCAGCAGATTGAGAACACCGATTTGACAGGCGTTTTCTTCTGAGCCAATTTGAGTGTGATTACAACGTTACGGCGAAGTCGTCGTCCACACGGCATTATTCTTGAAGTAAATTACCAGCATGCATGCATGCAAATATTTCCATTAAGCGCGTTTCTCGGTCACGACGGTTTAGGGCTTTCTCAGTAGGTGACTTCATGATCGGTTCCGTTCAGTTCGAATTTCTGCGGCTAGGGAATTGAAGATTGTTTAACGTACATGTGGGCGAGTAGGGAGAACGTTCGCGTACTACAAGGTACTTAGCTTAAGTAGAAAGATAGAGACATCGCTTTCGTCATTACTTGTCTGCACAACGATAAAATGAACTCAAAACACGCGTGCTTGCGGTGAAAACTTAAAAAAATCACCATAGTATTCAGTAGATTTTATACAGTTGTCTAATATATTGTAGTAACCAGTAATTGCTCATTAAGCGAGCAATAGAAGAGATGCCTGGGTCGAGACGCAACAACAGATTAGCAAACCTTTGAAATAGTTTAGTCCCTCTCCGGTTTCTGAGACCGTGAACCGATGTAGCTACATGCCAACCTATAGATAACATACATCCGTGCAAGCAGCCATACACACGCACGCACATACATACATACATACATACATACATACATACATACATACATACATACATACGTACGTACATACATACATACATACATACATACATACATACATACATACATACATACATACATACATACATACATACATACATACATAAATATTGGAGATGCCAAAAATACATACTATACATACATACATACATACATACATACATACATACATACATACATACATACATACATACATACATACATACATACATACATACATACATACATACATACATACATACATACTGATTACTCGAGATAAATGTTTCTTCAGCGTGGTTGCGACATTTAGCTTTGTCATAAATAACCAGTCGTAACAAGACAAGGACACACGGCCTCATAAACATAAGCACATCGGTTTCGGTCACCCAGAATGCCCCGGACGGAAATTTCGCGAATGATTTTACTCGGAACGACGCATTCGGAACAGTCCCCAAGGACTGTCATGTCTACGAATAGCTACTCTTGGTCGCACTATCTTAAAGGAAAGCAAACCAAAATATACCAGATATCTCAAGTAAAATACAGATAGACGGAATAACAGACATTTGTTAACATACTGCTGAGTGATTCGGTATATGTGGGAACGTGCAATAGCTCAGACAAACTCCAATTTATGTTGTACTACGGGCAACATCGTAATATAGTTGTTAAATTTAAACCCAAATTGTTGAGATAATAAAATATGGCGATGTTGAGTAAATGGTCATCATCATAGCCCAGACATACTAATTAATACGTGCCTTTCAGATGTGTTTAAATGTGTACTGTTGTTACATGTATGCGCTTATTCTATGAATGCGACGTAACGTATCGTGAAAAAAGTAGGACGCGATCCTTATATATTCTCTGGCGAAATACCCGATTCTTAATTTTTCATGAATCTATAAAGCAGACAAGATTGCAGTGTGCAAGAATAAAACGAAAAACTGGATACTTGTGATTGAAGCTTTAATACAAACAATAAATTGATAGATTGTCGGATTGCGATAAACCGGATTGCGTTAAATCAAATTTCACGAAACGGAACATGGAACGCGTAATGAAGAAAGATGCGACTTGAAAACACACAGCGCTCATTCCACACGGCGGATTGAAATAAATTGTTTGAAATCTTCCAATTAAAACCCATTTCGGAATCAGACTCCACTGGCAATCTTTGTAAAGAAATTGATTGAGCGAGAAAAAAAGGCGGAAAATTGATTAAAAACGAATCAGATGAACATCAATGTATGGTCCAAATCAGAGCGAACACGAGAACAAATGTAGCCACATATATTCCTACATTAATCTTTTTCTCATATGTTCAGAAAACTGGGACGTGTTTTTTTTAAAGCACAACGCTCAAACACTGAGTTATGTAATGATTATTTATGCATGTATGAGCGCAATTTCTATCAAGACCGCATCTCTCCTTCTCGAAACGTTAATCAAGATGTAATTATTTTTTCGTAAATTTTAAATATTAATACTTTTGCAGCAGCGAATTGAAATTGCTTCCCGTCGGGGAAGTCTCAATCATGACCCGGTCGACGAATATTATATTTGTGCTGGCCGTAACTTAACGGTGCCTAAATCTCAGCCTAAAGTTTCTCAACAGCAATAACGCTAATGACAAATAGACTCTGACTTCGTCGAGTGAAGACCACGCGTCGGCGAGCAAAACGATGAATAATAAATGACGTTTTTCTGTCCGGGAGTTGGAAAGGCAAGGCAAAAAAACCCCGTTGCTACCTTCGTGTAGTTTGCTGTGAAATTAAGGAAGCCGTTACGCGCATGCGTAAATGCACATCGATCGAAGCAAGGTGTGCACACATTTGTTCAGCAATATGTGGTTTCCCGATATTTTAAACTGATGATAAGCTTATCAGGATTTTTAATGGTATAAATGTTCCCTGCGCTTGAAGGCCAAAACAGTTTACACATCAGCTGTCAAGAAAGGTTCGGTTGTACCAATAAATGAGAGCGTGACACTATCATAATTGAGCAATTTTGAAATCTGCTAACGGTATTAGGCTTGTGGCTTTGTACAGACACTCGGCGGTTACCGGGCCCTCTCACTGTAGCAAGGGTTTCGTCATACCTTTGACAGCAAAGAGACAAGGTTGTGTTATCTAGCGCATCTAAAATGGCACGAAATGCCGATATTACACAAGAAAAGGGTGATCTGGGGCATAACGGAAGAATTGTAATTGTGCAATAAGAGAAAAACGCTCAAGTTCAAACGGATAGAACATTACTTTTATTCAACCGTGGGTAGATACGGATTTTTGATCGTGTTTTTATTACTTAGTTATGAGTACACATTAACATAATGTAAATACTTTGATATTACATACATATTGAACGGCAATAAACACAACCTAGATCATGTTCGAAATCAACGCGTAGTCCCGATGTAGTGAAACTACCAGAAACGATTAACAATGCAGCACAAAGGAAATGTTGCTATACGAAAGCATCTGCGGTCGATTTTTAGGTATTTTTTAACAAAATTCTCGCACATAAAAGCAAAAGCGTCGATTTTGAGCAACGATTCGTAAATGTTGGCGGAACCTGACGTGAAATGTCGTTATGATGATTCAGGGTACGGCATCGTCAGTACTTCGCAATGGTCTGCAGCAAAATTGAAATCAAGGTCACCATCAATGTTAATTAAGCAGTAGGACGCAATCCGATCAGTCGTGAGCCGGCGAAAAGATTGTAGATCATTCAGTTTCATTGACGGTATGCAATTATAGTGAATACATTTTACGAAAAGTTATATTTCGAAGACACACCCCCTCTTTCATCTTTTTTGACGATGATTTTGTCTTTTTTGTTATGGCATACTCGTACAGCTGTTCTCCACGAAAGGAACCGATATTAACGCACTTTGCTACACTCAAAAGTGATGCTTCGATGAATTACTCGGGCTGATAAGCCTGTAAACTTTCGATCAGAACACCGTTGGCGGCGGTATACAAAATGTTCTTTGTTACCCAGGTGGTCGTGACAGGTTACACCAACTACCCCGGTGAGGGCAGTATACTAATATTAGCAGTGATAGCTTTCACCAGTTGAAAAAGCTGTGTTCAGATGGCTATATCCTAGCGTACGAGGAGATCCCTGCCTCAGTTCTGCCGTTGGCGAGGTTGTGATCACGCAAAGGAGCGCGGCGCAGCCAGCGCAGAAAGTGGACAGGAAACTGAGCCAAGACGAGTACTCACGGACTATCCTCCGTTCTGTGTCTCTGCAATGTAGGCGCATAAATTTTAGAAAAGCAATTCGAACAGTCCAAGTGCACACTGAAAAATCGACGTCGTTCTTGCTTTCTGGAAATTCATCAGCATTGCTATTGTTTCCCGACAAAACTGTACGATAGCACATGTGAAAAAAAAATTGGGGTGGGCACGAAAAAAGTACCGGAGGGGGGGGGGGGCTTTGAAAATTCCAAAGTACAAGGGGGGCTCTAATAATTTTATAAACACAAATCATACAGATAAATCGCTTTGAATGGGGCAGAAAATAGTTCTTTCAAAACCTGTTTTCTGAGGTTATCCTATGAAACAGCTGTTTTCAATGCCTGACGATCATAAATACTCTGTGCTTGTCAACACTGTAATACTGACTGTCGAAGTGTAGGTATGAGAAGTGACAGCAACAATTGGCTATCATGGGCTATCAATACAAAGTCACATATCTCTATTTATCTGTCTGTCTTCTATCTACACGCAATATATATATATATATATATATATATATATATATATATATATATATGTATATATGTTATATATATAAATATATAAATATATATATATATATATATATATTATATTATATTATATATATATATTATATATATATATTGTGTGTAGATAGAAGACAGACAGATAAATCACCATAATGGCTTTATGGAAAGATATATAATATATGATAATATTTGATTCTTATATAGCGCACATATCCACGAGTACATGTGATAGCTTTCACCAGTTGCGCTTTACAATTATTATTACCCCTGGTCACTGGACCTTATATAATACCACTCAATCCCTGGGGACAACAACAGCTCACATGTGCACCAATAAGCGCAGCAGAGCTAAATTCACACATAGCAAACCACTGTCCTACCAGGTACCCATCACTCCTGGGGGAGAGAAGCAATGAGAATAATAAAAGTGCCTTGCTCAAGGACACAACACCCACAGCCTCCTGGGCTCGAATCACCATCCTTTGATCGTGAGTCACTGCTCTAGCCACTGGCCCATGATGCCTCCTCGGGGAAAGAGAAAAAAAAAAAAAAAAAAATATATATATATAATATATATATATATATATATATATATATATATATATATATATCACATATATTACGTCAATATACAGATAGATATACACACGCCACGCCAGTAGGAGCACTACATTTTGATACTTGAGGGACCTCCAAAGATGTTACTGCCAATTTTCTCCTCCGCCCAATGCCGCTAATTTTGCTCGTTCCCTGAGCCATCCATTCACACTGTTGCTACGACATTGAGTGGGAGTCTATGATGGGTGTGAAAATGATAGTAATGGATTTCTATCTTGTACAGGGAGAGGGAGAGGGAAACAGACAGACAGACAGATAGATAGACAGACAGATAGACAGACTGACTGACAGACAGACACAGTGAGAGTAGTGACCGCGTTGTTTGTACTGGCCTGTCTCAGCCCTGCCAGTGCTAATACACTTCAATATATTACATGTAATATTCATCGAGGGACTATAGCTGATGTTATCTATGCTAATACTGCCTATTGGTGGGAATTTCGCCGACCATTCCCTTCAGAAGTAACGGAATCGAAACGTTAAATTGAATCTATCTAGACAGACATTTCTTGTGTAAAGATTTTCCTTGAATCCACCCAGTATACGTACATTTCTAAAGACTTTTTCACCTATTGAATTAAGTTAGCCCTATTCAGTGAGCAGCGATTAATATTAGTTTATACATTTCTAGGACATTTCAACTTTTGACCTACAAATTCTCTGGGACCCAGTCAGAGTGAGACGGTCTCTACTTGAGACATGCTCACTTTTCGCGATACTGTCCAGGTCTTTGAAGGTGTTGAAATTGCACTGAAGGAGTGCTTCAACCGACTTTTGTTATTTTTAGAAAATCTGCCCGACAGCGGGCGCTACTTATCGATGGTTAAAAGCGTACTCTCACTTAGGCCATTTAAAGAAAAATCTCTGTTTGCCGTCCTTGGATTTATGAAAAACCTTCCGGCCAGCCAGGGGAAAAAACAAACACAGACCAAAAAAACCGCAGGTGTATTAACATAAACTCATTTTTTATTTGGTTTCTTTTGAAAAAATGATATTTTTATTTGTAATAGTGTTAACATTTTGTTCGTTTTCTTAATTTTCTCTGAAAACCTACCAGCACGCGGACGAAAACAAAGAATTTTATTTAAAGCGCCTTATTGGCGACTATCGACTGATCTTTTGTCTTGAACTTTTCAGTTTGACTTCTCTCATCTATCTTCTTATAAAATATTAAGCAGTGAGTCCGCAGTGCCAGACAAAATGTTCTCAAATTTCCATCCCGTTCGTCGTGGAAAAAAAACGCTAATTGCAGGAAACGGGCGTACACAGCTATCTCGAATCGATAAAAAATATTGATCGTGCAGGGAGTCCATTCATGAACCACAAAGACTGTTTTGTAGGTGCCATTGTAATAATTTTAGAAACGATAAATATTGACATTAAGTGAGATTTTAATAAGCTACTCCGGTATCTATATTTAATGGAGCCTCGGATTAGCTAGTCAATTTTAGATATATAAGATATTTTTAGCTTAATTTTGACGGTGTGACAGAAACCTTCCGAAACACCTGTACATGTGTGGGCTGTTCCACGATGATTTCGTCGGGGCTCTTCCCACCGATTCTGCCACTTTACGCTGTGCTAAGCAAGTAACAGAACCATCTGTCGGGTTCTATAAATTAATTCCGGTACGGCTGACACTATGTCAGATTACTCAGCGCGTTGTTATTAATCCATCGCTTTTAACATTCTTTGTGATATATATATATATATATATATATATATATATATATATATATATATATATATTATCCGCAAAAGACACGAACGATTAAACTGTATTTTTTCCTTCCAAGGGTCTATAGTGGAAAGTACGGTCTTTTGAAGGTCTCTGCTTTCACTCCGGAGGAAGATAGCATTCATACTAGTACTTTCTTGACGAAAGCATTTTCACAGTGAAATTTCTGAAGATCCATACGGTTGGTTGCCTTTTTCATAGCTGTCTACGGTAACCGGGGATGAAAGCTGCTTAACATTGATCTGGTACATGGCGTCTTTGCATGTCCAAGTCTGTAGCATGCCAACTATACATGCCGGGATATCGTTGTTGCTCTTGGCTTTGAAAAAGCGAAAAACCAAGGACTCCCACAGGATGAAAAAAACGCCCGTTCAATTACTCAGCTGTCATAAGAAACGGAAGGGACCGTCCTTACTTCTTTCTACCGGTGAGGCAACTGTACGGTCTCTAACATTCCGTTTGGATAAAGAAAACGTGGGGGAGTCACATTTTGTTATGGAACGGAAAACATCACAATGCGACATACGACGTCACTGGATTTCTTTTTTTTCACATACAAAGTCTTGCACTCTGCCGTGAGAACCGTCTCACGTTCCGCGACGCGTGCAAGACTGCTCTGCAGCCTTCAGTGAACTGTTAAACGATGTCTTGCGTTACTTTTGTGACTTGGCCTCCGAGGTAGAACCATTTGACAGATTTTGTAACATGGCATCGCAACAAGGTTTGAAGTTCACGTTCAGTTTCTGTCAGGTGTGTGCGCTAGTTAACATTTTCGACGCACAAAACACGAAGACTTCGTCTTCTGCAGTCTACAAGGGCTGAAAACCCCAAGTGTTTGTTGTTCCCGTAATGTTCAATCTTAGCACGTTTGAATCATAATGCTAAACATCAAAAATGAAATCCCCGATAGCTCCGCTAACGAATAATTAAGGATGTGTAACAGCGCCGTGGTGTATTTTTTGTTTTGTTTTGTTTTTTCGGGGGGGGGGGGGTGGTGGAATTGTTATTCGGTCGAACCCTCCTACGTCATTTGAAAGGTATAAGTACGAAACGCTTGTAAATTTAAAAGGTCTTAAAATAAAAATTATACGAACCTCATGTGAAAAATACATAAGAAAACATTATATTCATTGCAAAGTCCTGTTTCCATGGAGACGTAAACTTAAAATGATCTCACCGGTTTCATTCATAAGTCAGCGTATTGCATAGTGCTATAGCAAAGCAGTGTGAGGATCTTATCATGGCACAGTTGACTGCACTTAACTTATCAATTCATCATGTAACATCTTCCTTTTCCGTAGCCATGACAACGACCTTTCACGAGAAGCAGAGTACAGCCACCTTAAGTTCCGTTTGACACTGTGGAAGTCCATAATCTTTTTACAAAATTGTATTGAAAGTGAATTCGTTCCAGGAAATTATGATTGTTCGCCCCACAATGGTTAATCATCTATAGAGTGGGTCGTTGATCGATACTTTCAATACCCACGAAGGCGTTGCCGAGCGGCAGGTGATGACGCTGACACGGGAAACAGCTCTCACAAGGATATGCAAAAATCGACTTAAGCGTCGCACATGCTCTGCGCGTTGCTGCGTTGTACATCCCGAGAGTAACCTTACGTCAGCCAAGCTGCCTTACGCTTTTCTTTAAAAATCCATATTTCTCTTGACATAGCCGCTTCGATTTTTCCCTCCGCGGAGTGACGGAACTCCAACAGCAGCTGACGACATGAAGGAAGTACTTTACGCACGTGGATGTAGTCCGGGTCACGGCCGATACGATCGATCGATCGATTCGCCCGCAACCAGATCCAACATCGCAGTGACCTCACGAACGTTTCCGATTCATTTATTCATTTCCGTTTGAGGAAACTGGGTCTCGCAATATCCTGAAATATTGTGCCATTTGACTACTTAAGAAAGACTGCATCTGTTCGATTTGCTCACATTGATGTGGAGTGCTGAGACTGAAGCCTATATAGAAAATCCTGGTCAATGTTCGGCGTTGTGACAGAGAGGCCGAGTCTGTATAGTACGATTTATGCCGTTTATGCTGGGCATAGTACTTGATTTTTACACTGGCACGTTTTTCATTCGGAGCGCCTTAGCAACCAAATAATTTCACGCCCCCGTCTCACCACACCTGCAGATCTGACCTCTCATATTATAACTAGCAACGATTCATGCATTGCGTCACATCCAGACACTATTTGGCATTTGATCCTGTGGGGTTTCATCTGAATTCTATTCTCCGATTTTTTCTTTTCTAAAAGCTGGATGTGGATCAGGCAGGGAACGGCGACGTTAATAATACCAGTCGACCTAAGGAACAGCTGCAAACTTTCTCCTTTTCTCCCTCGTGACGTCAAAGAAATAACATCATGTAGTGACGTAATGGTAATTAAAACAGATTATTTCCAATCAAAGGAGAAGTATACAATTTCCATTTCGCCTAGTCCATCCACAAATCGATGATTCTGGAAGGTGTGTTTTCAAAACTTGAAGCAAGTTGGTGCATCCCGCTAAATTTCCATAAAAGACGTAGTTGCAATGATGGAGATGTCGTACGAGACTGAATGTGTTCACGACAGCTAAAATAGAATCAGAAAACAGAAACTGGAAAAAAAATAAACGAGGCAATTTACGTAATTATTCTCCTAATAGCATCATTTATCCTATTCAAAACCCATCGAGTTTGATAGGATTAGTAAAATTGATGTTATAAGTGATATAGTCACGACTTTTGACTTTCAGAGAAAGCAAGAAAGCGGGAAGCGTTTCCTCGTAGTTTGATCCCAGAGGATATAGCAGACGATACGCCATGCTGCGCGGCACTGCGGCAAACTTGTTGTGCGGCGAATCCCGCTTGACGAGTTAACCGGGCACGTGGGCCGCAGGCGGCAATTCGGCAATCTACTGAAGGGCTATTGACGCGTCCCCGTGTGGTTTTCGTAAAAATTCCTCGAAAGTGACGCAGCGGAAAAAACCAAATTGCACAATTAGTGTATTAGTGAAATGGCACAGGGTAAAGTTAATTCCACCGAGGGACGTTGGTAATTGTTTCGCAATTTTGTCAGTGTGTTGTCTGATGATAATCGTAAATGAGGTGAGACGTATTCTCATCAATGCAGAAAAGACAGTATACGCCTCGACAGTGAAAGATAGAAAATTTTCACAAACTTTCCTCGAGGAATCTTTAAACAATTCTCTTTCAAAATCAAGAATAAAAATCAGGCGTCACCGTGCAAATTTTGGTACTAGAGAAACAATTTACTCAAGATTTACCGATATTTGAAATTCAAAATGGCCGCCATCCCTGTGTTAACTCCATGCAGAAAAATAAAATTTTCGATTTTCAAAAAACTAAGACGGTGAAAGTTATTCTTACCCCAAGGGCTCCAAATGAACCCCCACAAGTGGCAGATCAGAAATGATTTTGAAAAGTTTGACAGTCCAAGTATCTATCCCGGAGGCGCATTCAACCTCAATACTGCGCAAACTTCTTCTTTACCCTTTGTGTTCTGAACCACAGAGTTCCTCTTTCCCGCAACCTTCAGAGCTTCCGCAGCTAGAATTACCAGATGCCTTATAATTGATTAGGATATTAAAAAAATAATAATATGGCATTGTTGTCTTCTCGGAATGTACATGTAAAATGGTATACAGGATTTTCCATCCAGCACCCAAAGTTTAGCGGGGCAAGTTTTCCGCCAGGTACATGGTGTATCAACGACTTCCATGGAAGGTTTCTTTTTCAAAGCATTGACAACGTTACGTTTTCGCATCGAAGGACTTACCATGAAGTACTCTTGACAGACAAGCTTGTATTTGCACTTGGTAAAGGAGAGGGCACCATCAAAGTCGTGCGGGCTTCAAGTTGCTATCACGAACTTGGCCGATATTTCGCCGAGTCCCTGATTCCAAATGTTTGCTTCGTGGCTAGACAAGATGACACACATGTAATTCTTATCGTTAACACCCTGTAGCGCTAAAACTTCGCAAGGAATCAAACTGACGATAGAGAATATTCCATCGGCGTTGCTTTTCAATAATTTAGGAGTGCCTTCGGGTGTCTCTTGCATTGCAATTGGTAGAAAATCGAGTCACGTGCACCCTACCTCTCTCGGAGACCCCTTTACATCGCTACCTATGGACAGGAGATGCTACTATGGACAGGAATAGCTACATCGAGGCAGCCGGAAGTACATCAGCTCTGAAATCGAGGCGGCAAGGTATCGGCTGTCCTTCTTTTGACCCTAGCCTTGTAGCAGAAATGCTATCGTGACTAAGGCTGGAAAAACAGATGATGTTTAGCATTATGATTGCCTTGGTTCATAAAACATTATTTTACGCAGAAATTTGAGAGCGTGTACTAATAGGAAAATCTGTTCGGTTAGTGGCCGTATTACTGCTCATTTTCGTCGAAACGAACCAGACAAACAGGAAACGTGAATCGGGATAGTGTACAAATTGTACGAGGCCAGGTACAATTGAAGTCATTGAGGAAATGCGTTAAAAGGATGTACCATGACCTTGTTGTTGAAGTTCAGAACTGATGTGAATGACTACAGATGGCATGTCTCGCCGCGCCATGGCAACAGCGCGCTGTGAAAGAACTTTGAGGTCAGAGAGAAACTGAAAAATACAAACCTTGTGTGTTGATTGTCTCTACGTTTTTGATTCGTTATCGCATGAACCGGATAATGTGTACTACGAGCACGATAGAGGTGCATATTATCCACATGCTACGAGCACACGTTTTTGCGATTTGCGTGCTTTTTCAAAGCTTCCAGGTCGTGACGAGATGATGAGCCCCTTCTGAATTCTGCCTTGGCAACCCGTATTTGGCATGTTAAGGCTACCAGGAAAGGCCATGCCGGATAAATTTAGGGAGAAATGCCCTTCTTACTGAAAAGAATCTGTGGTTTAAAAATATTGGATTGTACATCGATGACTGAAGTCGTAGCCTTCGCATTTTATATAGGTAAAACAGCGAGTGAGAAAGCATAGCTTCATTGCCCATCAGCACTCCGTGAAAACTTCCAAGGGTGTACGCTCTTACTTAACGAGGCAATTCTCATTTCTTGACCGGAAGCCTCCCAGCCTTCAACTCAGCAATTAGGTGTATCCTTCTCTCGTTCGAAGACGTCATGTTTATGGTTATTTTAAGGCACGCGGCCGGGGTATGGCAAAATCCGGGGAAAGTCCGTCATCAACGGACAGATTATACCCTGGATAGTTATGCAACAGAACGTGTCACGCACTCCTATAAACAGAACACAAGCTGAATTTGGCGCGAATGGACAGAGTTTACCACAGAGAATTTTAAAGTGTCAGATTTTTATCCCAATCCTAATGCGAACTTCTACCTTCCTCGGTACGAACTGAAGGTCTCGCTAATAAAATCGATTGAATAATGTATGATGTGAAAGGCAACTCTTCATGAAAATTCATAAATAAACAAATACATTATGCAGTGTCTCGCTGTTTTTCTGTTTGGTAGACTTTATTCTACTCGTGACTAATATATATACATATACATAATATAAATATATATACATATACATAATAAATTATATATATATATATATATATAAATAATATATTATAAAAAGTATGTATATATATATATATATATATATATATAATATAATATATATATATATCAAATCTAAATTTTGTGTACGCTACTTGGGTAGAAATACACAAAAATATATATATATATATCATAAAAAACGTAAAAAAGCACGCTGACACTCTTTTTATTTCGTCTAGACTTAGATGTATTTGTTGCGTACGACGTTTCAGTAGAGATTCTTTAGGTGCATGGAAATAAAGTGATAGATCTCAGAGTGACAGATCTCAGTATGTTTATAAATTACAACTTGACAGTGGAATTTGTTCAATTCAGCGTACACAAAATTTAGATGATTCTTTTTGAAAGCTCAAAATGTACATCGCTGGGTGTAGAAGACTGAAAATGGCATTACTTGGGTAGAAGAATTTGAAAGAGTACAAGTGTATTTGACAAATAAAAACCTTACGTATATGGAATAAAGTCTCACAGGCAGCGTATTGTTTCATAGGTAAAGTCTACTGTTCTTTTTAAACTGTCTACTACCAAAAGTAGACAAGGTTGGTAATTTTGTTGATGAACGAATTAAGTTGACCTTTAAGGGTAAGTATTCCGCCTTTGCGACACACTCTTTTCAAACGGGAAGTTTGCCATCAAGTTGTGTATTTCAACCCAAGTATTATATATCATCTGAAAGCTATTTCTATGAAGTTTTTTGTTCGATCCAGAAAATTAAAGGGCGATGAATTTTCGTGGAGATTTTAGTAAAAGTGTAAAGAAATCGGGTAAACTGACGTAAAAAAGTTTGAAGTCAGAGTGGAAGGGGGCTATTGTCTAGGTGTCAACGAGTTATTGCTAATGTTTCCAAATACTTCTGTACACATTGACAGTAACTGTGTTTGCTCAATTTAAAAAGTATCTTTTTGACGTAAGGCATCTTCTTTTTCTGATTTCGGTAAGTAAAAAGGAACCCATTTTGCTTTAGATCATTTTCACAACCTGCATCTCTTGGTTCCATGCGTCCGAGTCCTGTGCCCGTTTTGTCGTTCCCTGAATTGTCTTAAATTTACAATGCAATCATATTTGCCACCTGTGTAAATCATACTGGTGGGATTGGAGGCTGTAGATTCAACGAAACTTCCTCAAAAATACGAGTTGTTTATTCTGCGCAATCGACGTAAGCTGACTTTCCGAGGACTGGACTAAACGAACATTTCGTCGTCTGCGCCTCTCGAACTTTCAGTCAGCAGTATAGAAGTGGTGGCGTCTTCACATCTGCTATATTGGGACGACATAGCCCAAAACGTGCGTCAATTTGGGACATTCCCCAAAATGCGCCCTCATGCAAACAACAACGTTGACCTTCAGTGAGACATCGACCCTTTTGAAGGCTGACGAGATCGTTATATTTACACAGTGCAAGGAAAACATGCATTTTATAGGTTATGATGCATAATATTTTAATACCAGTGCGACAGAATATTGCACACTAGAAATGCCCTTCTTGGCATCATTATTTTTCAACGGTGGTATGTATTTTTAATCGTCTCTCTCATTTAACGTGTCGACAAACGGCTCAATGCCGTTTATGTTTGACCCCAGTTTGTAGGTATATTTAGAGATCTGTGATATCTGAAATACACAGGATGCCACACACGTCGTCAAGATCAAAAATACTGCTAAATATGACTAATTGACAGCATATCATTTTCACGACCAATACAGTCCCATATGATGTTTTCTTCCTGTCAACAATGCATGCGTACGCCTTGTGTATATACGTGTCATGCCTATCGGGTTCACCAACCTTCGTACACAATTTTCACACGTCATCATTTCGGTAAGATGACGCTCCAATTTTCCTTCTTTCCTCGTCCATTGTGCAGAGGTTGGATTTTGCGTTTTTAGGGAAAACAACTTTGATCTCCTTCCATCCAAATGCCTGGGGACTTTCTCTTATTGTTGGTACAATGGTAGTAGTAGTAATGTTAGTGGTAGCAGTAGGGCTTTCATTAATACTTAATAAATTGTAATTTGTAAGTCAATTAATTTATTCGTGTATCTATTGCTGTCGCTGTCCACACTCCATACAGACTTTGGTCGAGCGAAGTTTTGCCAAAAAATATTTCATTGTGGATTGTGTCGATGGTCGTGCTTTCACGGTGTGGGAAACGTGCAATTCTTGTAACTCGAGTCGGAGTTCACGTTGTGTTTACGCGCAAGCATGCATGTTAATAGATTGTCTCCCCCTGAGATATTACGCAGTAAACACGAACGATTTAACACTTAATATTCGGAGATTGCGATCAGAAGAGGACAGAGCACATTTGTAAAGTCCTAGCTGGCGTTGTAAAACTCAAACTCGACAGTGTTAGAAGTAACGGTTCTGGTGAAATCGGCAATGGATTATGCTGATTTGATGTTTCAAATCATTGATTCGTCCCTAGCCACAGACCGCTAATGATGACTCGGATAGTTCCCTAGAGTTTCCCCCTTGCTTTGTGACGGCAAAGACGTTTTTGAATTATCTGACGACGCACCCCCAATCCTTGGACCATGGGCCTTATCCTAATTTCTAATAACAGGCGAATTTTCGTATGTACCCGTTCAAAACTTAATAAATGAAAATGTGACTGGATTTAACAATATTGAGGCTCAGACTCGCTTTCCGATCACTGTCCCTTCAGTCTTGCCATGAACCACGTGGTAAATGCCGCCTTAACGTATTCAAGCATTTGGAGTTAGATAACACACAATACGGCTTTCACTGCGTATGAATGATTTTTTTGGTAAACATCACTGAGAAGGAAACAACCAGGGTGCTACCATGATAATGCATTACTTAGACTGATTTAAATATTATGTCGAACGTTTTTGGACATGTTTATCTGAATATTAATTTTCTCGCGTGAAAAGGTTTCCTTTCGAGTACTATTGCTGGTTTGAGATTGATGACGATTTAGTCAAACAATGTATGATTGTCGTTATGCGCTAAAGTGCGTAAAAAGAGGCCTTTGAAAGAAACACCCTCTACGCATGCGCAAAAACATATGTAATAAAAATGGAACAAAATGGAACAGTCCAGTAAAAAGCTTGTGACGTCAAGCAGGGTGTTTTTCTTTCACGTATGAGTGACTGGCCCCTACTTATATGATCCATCTTCCACTCGGTATAGCCACTGCCATACAAGATTCAGCGGTGAACGATCGACGAGACATCGCTCCTTGCATTTCAGTCTCGCTTCCCCGTCTGTGAGAGAACTCCTTGTGAAATGACTGTCACGAAGAAATCAACGTCAGTTACAGTAGGTGTCTGATAGCTTTTCTTATGTTTTTAGTGAAACTGTTTGATATTTTCTTGTTCACGTTCGCCTAGCGAGAGGACGGAGCTAGACTTGTCGTCAACCGATCCGCTCATTTCATCTGCCTCACGTGCAGTCTCGTCGCTTGGCATACTACCGAACACCCCGAGTGATCTCCCTTGTTGACGTCGGAACTTCAGCTTTGCGGAGTGGCTAGTCGCACTTTGCGTCGCCAGATGTCTCCTTCACGCATCCTCCGTTCACGGTTCACTGGCGATTAATATTGCATGGCTTTCTCATTGGATTTGTATTCGTTGGGGTTTGAGAATAATAGGCATAAGCGTTTCACGTAGGGGATATTCGCTCTGACGACTAATTAAATCATGTTCACTATCGTTCCATATCATCTATGGTTTCCCGATTTTCAATTGATGGGTTCGAGGAATCAATCAACACTGTGGACTCTTGCCAAAAATCCAGCTCGTAAGCGCTTGTGTCGTCAATTTTTTCTCATTTGCTCCCCGATTTCGTCCACTCATGTTGGAAACCGAAGCGTGTAATTGTAAGATGTACCTTTTTCGAATTATCTGTCGTTCAACTTTATAATAACGATACCTGCGCCTGGGATTTTGATAAGATACTTTAAACACGTTGAATCTTTATGTTGTCAAGTTGCTTCCCAATACATCATCAGTCGAATTTCCTCCTTATTCTCAGCAGATATTTACTGCGACTGTGGCCGTTCAGCCACTCACAGTTAATCCGACCGTGCATTCAAATTAAAGCGATGACATCGGACGTCAGGCCCAGCGGCGTCAACTGCGCGCGAGATTTCACTCCAATCTCAGCATTCTTGTATTAGCCGAGCGATTCATTTCCATCGCGTGTATCAGATTATTTTCTGAAATCAGGCCCAGTGTGTGACGTTGCCCGTATTAACCCGTGAATGAAGTGAATTGCAATTACCCCACTCTCTCGGCAATCACACTTCTTCTGTCAATCGATGTGAATGCACCAGGAGTTGAAATTGACACAGTCTCGTTAATTTCGCCGACGCCGGCTTTAAAAACAAGTCGTAGTTGTACCTTAATTTGACTGACCATCGGCCGTGTTTCGCGCCAAAGCATGCCTTCCCCGTATGAAAAAGTGATCCTGGTATCTGACGTGAAAAAAAAAATCAAGCACGCGCCTGTCCACTTACGCGGGATTGTAAATGTTAATGCTTGCAGGTCAAACACAAGCTGAGTGCTCGGTTCGATATGGTGATTTAGTAGTTTACAAAACACAATTAGTATCTTGGAGACCGTGTCGTATTTCCTGAGTTGCTCCATTGTTCACATTTTAAGTCACCGTAATTGTGACGTTTACAGTGAGTACACATCCTTTGTAACGTCAAAAACCTGGAGATGTGTGTACATTTCAAAAATTGTCACGAATTCTTCAAATATTTTCATATTGGGAGAAAAAATGTACATTTTCCCAGGAAGTCTTAACCCTTCCAGTATTGATTGAGTTATTTATGACTCTGAATAGACGGACCTCCAAACACTCTTAACGAGGAAGGAATTTCTAAAGGTTCGCATGAATGTAGGTCAACTTGAAGGGTACAAATATCGTAGAAAATTTATCCATCGCTATATTCCGCCAAATTACTGAACATATGTTTGTGTGCATCACCAAAGCGTGGCCACCCTCCGAAAATAGCCTTGCTGTGTTTTCAGGCTGGTGGAGGGTGTCCGTAAGACCTAATTCATTTGTTCACTTTTCTGACAACCACGCATTGATTTCTCGTCTCATAATTTCTTTCATATCGCTCAATGCGTTTCCATTATCATCCTTCATGAATGCGCCGCTTTGTGAAAATTAATGAGGTCGCCTATGACGTAAAAGCGTAATCTAAATTGCTAGAAAAACATCAATATTCGACTTTTAAGAAGGCCAGTCTGCATCAGCGACCATCCAAGTAGCGAATGGATGCAAGATGTAGACTTAACGAACACATTTCGTATTAATCAAGTGGACTTCCTCTGGTCTTTTTAATCAACGTGTAAATTTCACCGCGCGACCTGTATTTTATTGTCAACCTCTTCAATGCTATAAGCTGAGCTTCGTCACAGAGCTGAGAATCGTGACTCGAATACCAAAGACACCTTAAGGAATCAAGATTTGATAAAGGATTACTTTTTATTTAGCAAAGCGATCGCGTCTATCTCAGACTGTGAATGAAAACACGTTTTCCGCATTCTCTGCTGTTGACTCGAATGGATGATTTACTTGTCCACGCGCACGTTCTACTGCAAATTCATGCTACCGGCCTTAAGTTGTTTACAAAAAATCGAGACACGGGTATCCCTGTTTTTGTTCTGGATATTTGTATAATTATTGATCCCGATTGTTCAAAAATAAAGATATACCTTTCTACAATTGGACCAGCCATTAACCAGCGCGCGTAAACATCATTGGGATGTTGTCCATGCGTCTGACCATTGTCTTTCAAACGTCGTCGTGAGATACTGGTAATTCAAACATTAACTCACTTCGTGGACGACTTGGTTGGTATATTACTTCACAAGCGATTGGATGCGACTGAAATGTTGCCATGGCAGATTTCACATATTGCGCGAGTACAAACATCCACATTTGAGAGACGTGTCTTTTCCTCGCGAACGTGACTTGCATTCGTGCACGCAGTCTCAAAGCAACTGTCATTCGATATTTGTGCTAGAATGTTGTTTTTTTCTTCTTCAACGACAGTGACAGTTATCGAGCCGAGTGACCGTCATCAGTGTGGGCGCATGCGCGTCTGTTTGAACGTCTTAATGTAATTAATTGACGAAGGGCAGCATTTATCCCCGTCAGCGCAACTACAACTGCCCCGCAATCCCGTGTAGAGTCCATAATCCGATCGTTACCGTCCGCCATAACTGTTATTCTACTATTAATGGATACAGGACCTATTTTGCTGCAAACTTCTCGAACACGATGCTCCGATGCCTGATTTTATTGATTATACCCCCAAACCATCGAGAGTTTTCTTGAAGCGGAGGGGAAAACACGCCAAACGAAAATCCAATCGACTTGTTCGACATTTGAATCGGGAGATGAGTGTGTGTGTTGAGAGATGGGGTAAGCAAATAAGATGACCTGGAAAACATCGCATTCTGTCTGACATTTAAAGCGTCCTAGATTTTTGGTTGAGTAATGAATGCATAAAAGCTGTCTCCCGGCTATACTCCCACTGACACAGTGTGCTAATTCTTTCGTTTTTTTCTCTCTCTCTTTTAAATTTTGCAGCTGCCTAAAGATCGCAGTATTCGTCTCAGAGTCATGCCCGAGCAGAGCAATGACTATCGGGTGGTGGTGTTCGGCGCCGGGGGTGTCGGCAAAAGCTCGCTCGTGCTACGTTTCGTGCGTGGCACGTTTCGCGAAAGCTACATCCCGACCATCGAAGATACATATCGCCAGGTCATCAGCTGCAACAAGAACGTGTGCACCCTTCAAATCACCGACACCACCGGTTCGCACCAGTTCCCGGCAATGCAGCGACTTTCGATATCCAAGGGCCACGCGTTCATCTTGGTGTACTCCATCACCAGCAGGCAGTCCCTCGAGGAGCTGAAACCCATCTTCGACGTCATCTGCGAGATCAAGGGCGATATCGACGGGATCCCGATCATGCTCGTCGGCAACAAATGCGACGAGGCCTGCAGAGAAGTATCGACGAAGGACGGTGCCGATATAGCGAAACAGTGGGGTTGCGCCTTCCTGGAAACTTCAGCCAAAACGAATTTCAACGTGAAGGAACTTTTTCAGGATCTCCTGCAGTTGGAAAAACGAAGGACAATGAGTTTGCAATTGGAAAGCAAGAAATCAAAGTCCCAAAAGAGGCGGGAAAAGCTGAAAGGAAAGTGTGTGGTTATGTGAGCGGACAAAGACATATTTGGCCAGAATTTCTTTAGTGGAGGAAAGAACTCTTTGGAGGGCGGACTTTGGACGCGACAACGAGTGATGAGCGAGTCTGGATGGTGGCGCGTCATCTAATGATGTAATCGATAGTTGGGGCAATCGGATGGTCGATTGAAGTATCTAGTAGATGATCGAGTATAGCTGTATTAACACTCGCCGGATGCTGGTCTTCCGGAATTGACAACTGCAGACTGAAGGGACAATGTCCGAATGTTAGCGAGAAAACGAACCTGTATATAGTGCCTATTTACAACCTTTTTAGAACTTTGTACCGAGGAGACATTTTTCCGCACAAAATAAATCAAAAACAGTGTGAGAGGAACATGAAGAGCTTCGCGGCGAAACGATAACCGTGATTTTGGAACTCGGTCTTGTAATTGAGCAAGCAAAATGTTCAATTGATACGACATTTGAAGTTTTTAGATCTCAACGGCGCCAAAATTTGGCAAAAGAGGAGTCAGACTTTGTATTCATTATACAGGGCGTACATGTGTGTTTTCTTTCAGTCAAAGACTTCCATCGAAGTCTAGCAATTTTTTGAAATGTTAGCTCGTTTTAAAGGAAGGGTGTATTATGAACCGCCGAGTCGTTTTCATGTGTTCGCATGATGTAATTGGAATCGACAAAGTGCCTTTTATAAAGAATTAGCGCGAGAACTGGAATGGCGTGCCGTTCCGTATGTGAATCACGTGACTTGTTTTTCAGTCTCCCCGTCATTTGCGGGTGTAACATCAACGGATTCAAAGTCGTAGTTCTTAAGCTCTGTGTCTCCATCTATCGCAAGTTCTGTACTGTTTTACGGGCCGTAAATCCAGCTCGTTGCTGCTTAAAAGTTTTCGATCAGAGCTACCAGTGCATTTCGAGGACTGTTTTAAAATAATAATTTCGGGGTTGGAAAATAACACCAACGTTTGTACATAGAAACAAAATATTCCCACTGTTGTGTGTCCAATTGTCTAATTTGAATAATGCTCTTTACGAATTAGTGTATTTCTTAATAACGATTATCAATCTATCATGACTATTGTTGATTTTTACAGAAAAAATATGCGTATTTACACGAGACGATCTTGTTAAATTGAACAAACTTAACTCCGAATAAAAGAGAAATATTAACGGTCTATTTCTGGGTTGTCGTCTTTTACTTGCCGACAGAGAAGCTTGACCGAGCGCTTCAGATTGTTATGGCCATAAGGTATGACACTTCGCCCTGGGAAAAAGCTTACAGACAATTCGGTACCAAACATATAAGGTCAGAAGAGCAGAATCACCGTAAATTCACGAATGGTGCTCACAATATCAGGAAGACTGGAAAGCTGACCATGATGATGCACCATGGGAAGCTGTGTTGCTCAGGGAGAGTAACCGAGTGTGCAATTCGGAAGTTAGGGACACGTTGTAAGAATAGAACCCCGATACAAAGTCATGAGATCAATAAACACGTTTTGACGTAGATTCATCTATCGAATGAGCGATGGTTTAATAGACGACGTGTATGTGATATATATATATATATATATATATATATATATATATATATATATATATATATATATATATATATATATATGAAAAGCTAGCAGACTATAGGCCTACAGTACATAGATTCACTGGAGATACGAATACACGGACATACATACATACATTATACATACATACACACGTACATACATACATACATACATACATACATACATACATACATACATACATACATACATACATACATACATGTACATACATGTACATACATACATACATACATACATACATACATACATACATACATACATACATACATACATACATACATACATACATACATACATACATACATACATACATACATACATACATACATACATACATACATACATACATACATACACGATGTAAATCTATTCAACACAAGTCATTGGCTAGACTTGGTTCAAGTCGGTGAATTTTTAAAAATAAACTCATTTCTTCTCTTGTGTCTCTCCTACTTCGTACAAACCTATTCGGAATTTGGCAGCCCAGGCCAGATTTTCCCAACGATTGAATGCGTTACCTTTGAGTCTGCGCAGTAGTGAGTTAGTTTCCGTTAGTTTAGTTATTGTGACAAATGTTTATTTGACAGATTAATAGTGATATTTAAGGAAGATGATTCTTTGACAACGCAGCAGTTAGATAGCTTTTTCTCCCCAGATAATTCTTTTTCTTCAGTGCTCCGCTTATCACATGCTGCATGGCATACTGTCGCTTCCCGCGATACAAGGCATGTTCTCTTTGGTGGTGTTGTTGTTCAGTCACGGTCCCTGCAATCGAATTCCAAGAATATTCCTTTAGTAATGTGAAGGATAGCACGGCACAGTAAGAGGTTCTTTGTCCGTCAATCACTCAGAAATTACTTAACTTGCATACATTTGATCGCCTTCGTTCATTTTCACATTTAATTTTGTTCTAGCTATTTATGTCTCATATGAAATATAAGAACATTTCCGAAGACACCATGTTAATCCTTTGGGTGCTGTAATTTTTCCCGCGAAAATTTTAGAACAACTTTTATCAATTATTATGAATTGTTCTGAAATCTTGTAGGTAATTTTTGACCGAATGGACATCAAATTTTATTGGTTACACTTTTAAAATCAAACTTTGGGCAACAATCTGAAAAAAATGACTGGGTTACATTTTATAAAGGCGACAAAAATTGATATGCGCTAAAGCTTAAAGTTGTTTACAATACTACAGACCTTGTAGAATTCTACTTATGTCGTGTTGCTGGTTGTCTGATGTTCGTTTATAGTTTCTAACCGCCTCGTTTCTGTGACCAGTTTTTTCACAAATCAGTTGTTCGTCAACACTGGCATCATACAGTCGTGTGGCTGCTGTGGCCCTCAAGGAGTGGTTTGTGTGATATCCTTCAAGTCCAGCTTTCTTGCAAAGACGGGCGACGGTAGAATTCAGAGCATTGTGTCCCAGTGGGCAATTGGTATACCAATAGGTTGCAGTTGAATTCGTAGAAGGATACAGATAGTAAGCATTGGCAGGCCGATTTGGAGGGCTAAAACAAAGTGTAGATAGCTTACTGTAAAGAAACCACTGACAGGGAGGGCGCTCTACATCTGTCATCTACGGAAACAGTGTCAGAACGCTGCGCTACTTTTTGACAAAATTGTCATCCCACCAAAATTTTCTTCGACTTCTAAGTCGTGGAAGCACGAGTTTACTTGCTTATACGGTGAAGGAAACCAATTTTGTGCTACTTTCTACGCTTTTGGGTGCTTTCAGAGAAGGTTTCATCTCAACTCAGTTTTGGTCGCAACAAAGGAACCACACCCAGCATGGCTGCCAGTGTTACCACTGCACGAAGTTACGCACAAGTGGCTCATACGAATGTAGACGCTGAGTTTGGTGAAGAAAGAAAGTCTGTCCTGTTCCTGAAACAGTCAGATGTTGTCAAGGCAGAAACCAGCAATGGTTAAAAAGAGATGAGGAAATCCTTGCTGGTATTGCAGAGGTCGTGCCAATTGACAATATTGACGGCTTGCAGCGAATTCGAGGACTTTGGAGAATATACCCCAAAGACAATGCAGATAAGTTGATATTACTACAACACGGTTTGTCCCTACGTGGTAAAGCAGTAGAATTGTGGGACAAAAATCCATTTCGACGTGAATTACACGAAGATGGCATCAAGATCACCGTGAAAGATTTGCCGTTGTCTTTGGATGATCGTGTCATTGAGGGAGCTTTGACTGCTTTGGGCCTGAAAATTAAATCTCGGGTCAACAGACAAAGATGGAGAATCAATGGCAAGCTTACAAATATATGCAATGGGGATCGAACTGTATTTGCTGAAAAACCAAGCAAAGAACTACCAAAGTTTACTAAAGTTGGCTTATTTACAGCAAGACTTTTCATCAATGCGCAAAATCAATCAGAAGCTGTCTGCAACAATTGCTTACAACCGGGTCATTATCGCTCCCGTTGTACAAATCCCACGAAATGCAGAATTTGTTTAGGTTGCGGACATCTTGCTAAAGAATGTGTTGCACAAAAACATGACAAGCAAACCGAACCGATTGTGAAAAGTGTTGAAACTACGTTATCAATGGCAGTGACGAATGGCTTAAATTCCGATGCGCCTCAACAGCCAATCACAGGACTTTCCAGCGATGAGGGAACTTTGACATCCCGGCCTTCATCTATTCCTGCAGAACCGGTGCTGGTACAACCGTCACAGTCATCGACTCCAACAGACAACGAACAAAGAGATTCGCGCCAAGAAGTACCTCGGTCAAGAGACTGTCGCAGAGGAAAAACCGGACGCGAACCCTCATCATCGGAACACCATATTACACAACGGTCGATAACTTCATTCTTCACTGAAAATCGGACTGTTTCGAGCGCTTCGCTTCGTGACGACTGCATACGAGACAGCGATTCACATGAAGATGAGTCTACGAACATCAGTGAGAGCGGCAACGAACATTTCGTCGATTGCGACACTACAAAAGAAGAAATGTCCGATCTATCGCCAGAATCGCCACCGATACTCCGAAGTAGCTCGAATACGGAATCAAGTGGAAGGAAGAAACGCAAAAGGAAGAGGAAACAAAGAAAACGATGAGTGACAAAATAAACATTATAACTTTAAATGTAAGAGGTTTAGGTAATAACACAAAACGTAGAGATATATATTTCAATGGTTGAAACATCAAAAAGTAAAGTTTGCAATTTTACAAGAAGTGTATGGGGATAATGTGAATGTTACTCAATGGGAAAAGGAATGGGGTGGACAGATTATTCTGTCAAACGGTACCAACAACAGTAGAGGGGTTGCTATTCTTATTTCAAAGAATTCCAACTTTCAGATCGACAGCGTGTACAAAGATGATTATGGTAGGATTGTGATCGTTAACGGTATGCATAAAAATATTGGTCTTTCAATTTGTGGTATTTATGCACCCAATGATTGTATTCAGAAAAAACGTTTTTTCACAAATTTGGTCAATGTAGTCGATGAAAACTGTGTGTATGAATCCCTTATTATAGCTGGGGATTTCAATTGTACGCTTAATAAGTGCCTTGATAAAAAATCCCATTCAACTGTTGTCGATAATTCCGTCCCATCCCTACTGAAAGTGTTATATCACTTCAGTTTGGTTGATATTTGGAGACAACGCAATCCGTCCCGACAACAATTTACATGGCGGCGTTTACATCCCAGCCCAACTTATAGTAGAATTGATTATATTTTTATCTCTAAAAATCTTATAAGAGACACAAAGACTGTAGACATCAGACCTGCTTTGAAAACTGACCACATGGCAGTGTATTTTGAAATGAATGTGAAGAATAATGACAGAGGTCCTGGTGTTTGGAAATTCAATAAGTATTTACTGCAAAAGGACGACTATGTCAATAGAATTCGTCGTCTCCTTACAACTTGTGGTACTAAATATCAAAATGTTGATGCCAAGGTTAGATGGGATTTAATTAAGAAGGATGTTAAAGAGTGTACCATCACTTACTGTCAAAATACAACAAAAAATAATAACATCCTTATCCAGAGTTAGAGAAACAACTGCATATAGCAGAAAAAAACATGATTTATGAGCCATCAGATGTTAACATTGAGACTTACGCAACAATTAAACAGCGTTTAGAAGATTTGTATACTTTACGTGCTGAGGGTGCGCAAATACGCTCCAGGGCACGATGGGTAGAAAAGGGAGAAAAAAGCACCAAGTACTTTTTGGGGCTAGAAAAGTCAAACGCCTCTAAAAAGGAATTAATGTCCTCCATACTTCTGATGGTAATTATGTCACAGACACTGACGATATTCTTGATGGGCAGAAGAAATTTTATCATAATTTATACAAAGCAAGACAAAGGGATACGAATTTAAATGATTTTCTTGGAGATACACCTGTTCCACAACTGTCAAATGATCAGATGAATATTTGTGAAGGCGAGTTATCTGTTAGAGAATGTTTTAAAGCATTATGCAGTATGCCTCAAAACAAATCCCCAGGCTCTGATGGGTTGACTGTGGAATTTTATCGTTTTTTCTGGAATGATATTTGTGATTTTGTTTTGTCATCCTTAAATGAGAGCTATCGGAGTGGAGCACTTTCGTTATCTCAGAAACGTGGTGTTCTTACACTCCTATTTAAGAAGGGTTCTGAAGATGATCTCAATAATTGGAGGCCGATTTCTCTTTTAAACATTGATTACAAAATTGCTACAAAAGCCCTCTCTAATCGTCTGAAACTTGTCCTCCCATCGCTGATCCACAGTGATCAAACAGGATACATGAAGGGGCGTTTTATTGGTGAGAATGTCAGACTCATTGCTGACATCTTTCATTATTCAAAGAAACACAACACTGGAGGTGTAGCCATTTTTATTGACTACGAAAAGGCTTTTGATAGTGTCAATTGGGACTATCTTGATGAAACATTACAACGCATGAATTTTGGGCGTTCTTTTCGTCAATGGGTGAAAACGTTCTATACCGATATTCAAAGTTGTATCTTGTATAAAGGTTGGTGCTCTAGTTACTTCAAGCTAGAAAGAGGGGTCCGTCAAGGATGCTCACTTTCAGCTTTATTATTTGTTATTGCAATTGAAATGTTGGCATGCAAAATCAGGCATGATAAGAACATAAAAGGGTTTCGTTTACCATCTCATAATGACCAAGTTAAAGAAGCAAAGATTTCTTTACTTGCAGACGACACAACTGCTTTTGTTCAGGATATTACCTCTGTAAAATCTGTTCTCACTGTAATGGAAGAATTTCACGATTGTAGTGGTCTGAAGTTGAATAAGAAGAAAACCAAGGCCTTTAAGTTGGGCGCATTACAACTTTGTAATGACACGGTTGGCGATATTAGTTGGACAAATGACCCCATCAAAACCCTGGGGGTCTATTTTGGTTATGACGATCTGTTGTGTAGAAAACTGAATTGGACAGTAAACTTAATTCTCTGGAAACAATTTTAAATACATGGAGAAGACGACAACTCACAATTTATGGCCGTATTCTTGTCACTAAATCTCTTGCTATTTCACAGATTTTGTATCTTTCATCAGTTATTGGCATTCCAAGCGATGTATGTTGTAAAGTACAAAGTCTTGTTGATAGTTTTGTTAAACGGAAAAGAAGAATTTCTAACAAACTTATTCAAAGTGATTACAAGCTTGGTGGTGTTAGACACGCAAATGTAAAGTGTCAAGTCGATGCCATGTTGGCTTTGTGGGTGAAAAGATTGATAAATTGTAAAGATGTGACTTGGTCTGTTTTACCATGGTCGTATTTTCATTTAGATGCTACTAGTAACCTTCTACACCAGTTTACAATTTGGAAGACGATTCCAGAAAACATATTACGTATTCTTCCAGATTTCTATGTAAATGTGTTAAATGCATGGTTTGTAGTGAACCGCAATGCTAGTCTGACTGGTAATCAGGTTCTGTTAGGTTGGTCCTCCAAATTCCGTTGTTTTTACGCAATTCGCACCGCAGGGGATGATTTTAATGTACGTCTCTGTAATTCTATTTCTCCACTTCATAAATTAACCTGTAAAGCATTGTATTCACATCTCATACAAATGTATTCAGCGCATGCTGGTAATAAGCTCTTGAAATGGTTCAACAATCTTAATGTGACGCCTCTTGAATCACTGAGTGATTGCAGCAAAATCTGGACTAATGTTTACAATTTAACAAAAGAAACAAAACTTAGAGAGTTCCAATGGATCTTGTTACATCGTTTAATTCCATGTAATAAGTATCTGTATTTTTGGAAGTTAAAGGATTCTATGTATTGTCCAATATGCCAACAGATAGACTCTTTAGAACATAGATTTATACATTGTCAAATTGCTGCCAAGTGTTGGAATAGAGTAAGACTCATTATTTCAAGGTATTTGAGATACAGGTAGATATAACACCAGCCAATATTATTTTTACAGAGGTCTGTGGTGACATAAACTTAAAGAAACAGGATTGTATTGTTAATCTTCTTATCTTACTGGGTAAATGGAGCATCCATAAATATTGGATAACTAACACAAATACACCAGTTGAAGTGATACTTAAAAACGAATTCATCTTGAGATATAAAATAGAAAAGCAGATTGGTACAAAAGAGTATGTATTACAAACCTTTGAGAAAATTATTAATTTAATGTGAATTCTCTTCTTCAAGATATAGACTGTATCGTATTTCATCATTACACTTTACCTCGCATTGTATATATTTCTTATAAGCTCATGATGATTTACAATAAAAGATAAAAAAAAAAAACTCATGGAAGACCACTGACAGTATAGATATAAGGTCAGGACTGTATTTATGCTTGAATCTGTATCGGTTATTTGGACACCATAACACATGTGTATCGAGGAAAACAGTTCTCACTAGTACCGCTGGCACGGCAGTTATTGTGAAAAATACACAAAACTTTATAGTTAAAATACTCACCACAGTGCATTATACCGCTGGTACAGGCGAACTATACATCTGTCCGGCATGTTGATGTTTTCGTAAGCTCTGGTCACTTTGGGCTGAAGTTTTCTACTCTTCAAACCACCTTGGTTTGATTTACTCACGTCCTCACGATATTCAAGATACTTAACACCGAGAGCATCGACTTTTAATTGGATTTGTGAATTGACGTGGCGCAGGTTTCGATGTTCTTTTCCACCGCGAAGAGCGAAATGCAAGCCAAATAGGTATATTTGAGTGTCCAGTAGTGTTTGAGGGTTATGATCTCCCAGAAGCTTCTTCTGCCACAATGTTTTCTTCGCTAACGCTAACTACCTGAGCCTGCCTTCTATGCACCCCAGCCCTCTCTTTGCACGTTGTTTCATTACACAATCTAAACTTCTTTGTAAATCTTTAAAAATCGGGTCATTCATGAACCTGACGTCTCTAACTGTTTCACAGACGTATTTCTGAATGAACATCACAATCTCGTACAAAGTATTTCCCGGAAAGTCCGAGCCGTCGCGTTTTTTCACTTCTTGCACAAATCTTGCCAAACAGAAATTCATTTCATCATTAGTCATTTCATTAATTGATGGTTCTACAAGACTCAGATGGGCAGCCTTGCCATCCACAATTCTCCTGTTCCTTTCTTTACGCCAAGTCTCAAACAACTGCACTGCATTGTAATTTTTTCATTCTTTTTTTTGGAATGATTTCCCGATAAATTTTTTCCAAATCACTATCGCAAAGCAACGTACCAACGCTTAAACTTTATCGCCGGCAACCTTACTAGAACCTGGTTTATGTAATAGAGAACCACCTACACCGAGGTGGTTCTTGGTTTCGAATCGCCGAGGAACCAAGAACCACGTACACCGAGGGGGAGGTTGTTCTCTTACTTAAACCACGATCCATAGCTGTATCTTCTGGCGATTTTTCCGTTAGTTTTGATTGAAATGATCACTGGCTCATGTTGAATAGCCTGTCAAATAACAGAGAATCGCATATTATTCGGAACATTACGTGCCCTACAACTAAGTAACATGTGATTTTACAACGATAATTTCAATTTTTGTCCGGACAGAAATACAAACTCTGTTGACACGCGGATTGCAACGTAGGCATCTTCTGCACCTGTGCGAGCAATTTACAGCAATTCAAAATAAATATTCATTACTTATGCCCGGTACTTACGTCGTAGTCCATTGTCCGAGCACATTGCGTAGCCAGATGTCTGGCAATCCACGACGCAATGTTGTTTTGATCCCGCAATAAACGTGAGCTTGTACATCTCGCATAATCGCGGCGTCACCATTCTGCGTTCTCCCCACGCACGCTGAGCTTGCCAGACGTCAACAAACGAGCTCGGAAAGGCAACACGTTTGAACAAAAATTAGCAGTTTTATGTGGCTATAACATCACTAATCATGTTTGTTTCTTCATAACACAAAAATTTTGCAACAAATATGAGCCTCCAACATGGAATTTTCCGAGGTAAAAAATGGTCAAAAGTTACAAATAATGGCCCTTTAAACCACGATCCCAAACGAACTCTGACTGAATGGAAAGCCTTATTTGCAATAAGACAACAATATTAGATTACTATTTGACAAAGTGACTCAAAATATTTCGATAAAACAATTAGTAATGCTCATTCTGACAGCAAAATTTGCATGACCACCCGTGTCAGTGAAATGACCTAATCTTCATTATGCAGCAGGTAATTCTAGAACTCCCTGCTGTTTCTTACAACAGTTGCTCGCTTTGCTACTATGAAAATTATGCAACAGGTCACTTGTACTCACACTGTATCGTTGTGCAGGTGTTAATTCATTTATTTATTCAAATGTTCGCCACGTGTGTGAGAATTGAGTGGGCAGATAAGATGTCTGACCAAGACTAGGATATTCTTCTGACGCAAAACACGTTCAGAGAAGTGCAGTCCAGTAGTGAGTCTAGTGATAATATGGGATATTCTCCCGGGAGCTTTCTAGAGGAATTTGATAATTTGCAGTCTGTTGAGAAAAAAGCTACCACACACGATTACAAAGAGTTTCCATATCCGAATGATAGAAAGACACCAGTAACAGAACTGAATACCCAGCACATTTTTTACCTGTAATCGCTGATGACAACACCTTTGCTAAGCATTCAACGTTCGCACAAACCCATCTGAGATCAACAAAACGTACAATATGCGGAATTGAATTCGAGGTAAACACTGTCAATGGAAGTTTTGGGGAAAAGAAATCACAATTTTAAGTTCGCGCCTCGAAATTGAAAGACTTACATGAAACTGTTCAATTCTCAAATTATCCGTAAGGAAACTTTCACCTGTTTCCTTTTCGAAATAATTAAAAGAAACTTTGCAAAATCCGGTACAAGAGAACCCAGCATTTTTACCGACACTTGAAATTGAAAATACCGTCATCCATGTGTTAAGCCTATGGTGAAAAATGAATTTTTACCATCTTCAAAAATATAAGCCAGTGAAACTTTATTTACTCCATAAGCCTCAAAATTTACATTCCCTAAGTGGCAGACCAAAATAGTATTGTACACGTTTGACAACCCGACTATCTCTAGAATAAGCCCGTATCCGTATCTCCAGTGAATCTATGTACTGTAGGCCTTTCTAATCTACCACTTATGTGTGTGTGTGGGGGGGGGGGGGGGGGGGGGGGCTCATTTCAATGCTCATGGAGAAAGAGTTTTATTCACTATCTTAGTTTTTCGAAAATCGTCTCATTTTCCCCATAGACTCTACGCAAGGATGGCGGCCATTTTGAATTCCAAATACCGGTAATATTAGTACGAACGGTGACCCCTGACTTTTATTCTCGATCTCATAACGTAAGAGAATGGTTGGTTTCATTGAGAGGTGTGAACTACCTGAGAGAGAGAGAGAGAGAGAGAGAGAGAGAGAGAGAGAGAGAGAGAGAGAGAGAGAGAGAGAGAGAGAGAGAGAGAGAGAGAGAGAGAGAGAGAGAGAGAGAGAGAGAGAGAGAGAGAGAGATGTTGGCTGATTCTTTCAAAGACGATCACATGAAATCAACTGCAATTCTAGGAGAGACAGATTATAAATAGCCAGAGGCAAAGGCTCGCAATGCCATGCAAACACCAGCCAGACATACTACACAGGCACAGAGACACGATGGAACCGTAGATACGTCAAGGACTATTCAAAAATTATTGTCGACTTTAATGCCAAGCGGAGACTGTCGAACGAACGGATTCGCCCACATAACGGCACTACCTAAAAATAGCAATATGAAGTTAAATAACAAACCTCTAACAAAGCTTCAACGCTTGATGAGTGGTTATAGTTATCAAACAATCAATAAATCAAGCTATCTATCTATCTATCTATCTATCTATCTATCTATCTATCTATCTATCTATCTATCTATCTATCTATCTATCGAGAGAGAGAGAGAGAGAGAGAGAGAGAGAGAGAGAGAGAGAGAGAGAGAGAGAGAGAGAGAAGTCCTAGCATCATTTTTCATAGAAGGATACTCAGATTGACACAAAGACAGAGACAAACGGACGGACGAATATGTAGACACACAGAGAGAAACAGAGACACCTTTTTTCAATTTTTGTCTTAATGTCAAGCAGAAATCGTTTTTCAGCTATCTGTGCCGTCCAGAACCAAGCCAGTTAGACCCCGACGGCCTGAAAATGACAAGACAAGTCTGTTTTCACATGTGTCTCACCATCACGAAGAGGCACTTTCGGGGAGGGGGTAATCACGTGATTTAGTAGGAGACACCGATCGCAAGGGAGCATAGTTAGTTGTACACAGGTGCCATCTTCCATCTCCAGTAGGTGATACTCCTAACAAAGACACGTCACTGTAACACACGGTGAATATCAACTGATACGGATTCCATACACAACACACTAAACAACTCAGGAGGTCGAGAAAAATCTAGAATTCGCGAAAGGGCAATGTGTATACTACAATCATGCGGCGTTCTCCGCCGAGACATCCTCAGGGTGGAGTTTAGAATCGTTTCCATGGCAACATCAGGAAATGTGTGTTACACATCACATTCCTCGGTCCTGTCAAGGTGAAATGCCGGGCAGTGTACTATTTTTAGCAGTGTACGTTGCTTTTAATCCCCCCTCCTTAATCACAAGGGGGAAAGATTGGAGAAACATGAGTCCGTTGTATCGATTTACGGTAAAAAAATGTTCTAGAAATTTATTGCGGGAGATGAGTAATAATATAGTGCATATATATATATATATATATATATATATATATATATATATATATATATATATATGTATATATAGTCATATGACTATATATATAGTCATATAATAGCTGTATTTTCTTCTGGTACATCTGTTTACCATGGTGGCATCCCTTTTCACTGTGTCTACAGATTACCATCTTATTAGTCATATAATCTAATACAAGACCAGCATAAACCTTCTTGTAGGCGCCAAATCCACCCACATTTGGTTTGTTGTAATAAGTTTACTTATATTATGTTTTGGAAAATCCAACCGCGTACGGTTTTGTTGCGTTTGTTCATCACCTTAATAAGGTAGAACGCACCTCGGGGACAGATAGTAGAGATGGATTCTCAAATTTCTATAATTTTTTTTTCTGATCTACCACTTGTGGGGGCTCATTTTAAAGCTCTTCGAGAAAGAAAAAACTTTCACCGTCTTACTTTTTCGAAAAGCCAAACTTTAATTCCCCCTTCCCTAGAGCTAACACAGGAATGACGGCCATTTTGAATTTCGAATTTCGCAAAATGTTGGGTAATTTGCTTCTTAAGTACCAAAATTTGCAGGGTGACCTACGATTTTTATTTTTGATATGGTAAGAGAATGGTTGAAAGTTTCATTCAGAAAAGTTTAAGCAAAAGTTTAAGTCTTTAACTTACGAGGCACATGCCACTTTAAGAGGAACACTAGTTGCATATCATGATGTCTTTGTTCTGTACCTCATCAAAGTAGTGATATAATACCCCGTATGTACGCAGTCATTTTCTCTTAGTTACAGAAATTTCTATAAAATTGTTTCGTCACAAGCTGTTCATTTTATCACTTTAATCCACGTGTTAATTGAGAACTTTCCAGAACCGTTGTGTAGTTACAGTTTGTTGAGAACTTTCCCCGGAATTGTTGGACAATCATATTAACTCGCCATGCTGGAATTTTCTGGAAGAGGCGTTTAGCTGTAACTATCGCTAAGCGCAGTGTGTCACTTAGACCTGAATTGCCGATATTTGGAATTCAAAATGGCGGCTATACCCCGGGCTTGTCTCAACTTCATACTAGAGAAAAGGTATGCATTTTCGATTCTGACAAAAACTAGTCGGTGAAAAATTCAAATTACTTAACAGACTCCAAAATGAGTCTGCCCAGGCTGCCAAGGAAAGAAGTGTAAAAATTCCTGCGTCAGGAAAAATTATTCTCGAGATGTACTCTATCGTTAGAAAGGATTTAAGATTTGAGTTCATGTAGAACTGCGCTTTTTATCTCTTCAAACTGTGCAGAGAATTAAGATCAAGCTTTTTTTTAAAAAAAGGTTAATTCAGCGTTTATTGTAATTTAAGATCCAGTCTCAAAACATTTACCTGTATTTTGTGACAATGACGGGCAGGTTTTTTTTCGCTAAGTCTCTGACAAAACGTGTTGATTTGAGCGATAAAAATTAATGAATACTTTTTTCTTGTTTCCATCAGTTATTTCAAGATGTTTTGAATTCTTAGTAAATTCATGATACTCAAAGAAGTGTCGTACCCGCGAGGCACATTCTGTCCAAAGTATAAAATCAACAAAGTCAAAACTAAATCTCATAACAAGGCAAATCAACAACTATACGGTAAGTTTGAATTTGAAGATGGTAAGAGATTTGTTTTCTGCCCACGTGTGTCACTTACAAAGTACAGGTATATATAGCTAACTTATCAGCGATGCGGTGTATAATTAAGTTGGTTAGCATTCTCATTATTTTAAGGAATTCGATCTTTCGTGTCAGTTGTGGATGGAACAAGAGATGGTCGGAGTCAAACGTTTTTACTTTCATAGCCTCCGTGGTATTTTAGAACGCGGATGTTGCGCATGCGCAAGCAAGATGCGCTTTGTGCCTTCTGTAGTCAACGTTATGATGGGCGGCTTTTGCTGCTGATTTGAAGTTGACATACGGGTACTTTGATACGTGGTTGGATTCCGAAAAAAGGACAGAGTTGCTCTTAAGTTGACCAGCAACAAATTAAGTTATAAAACGATCTAAATACACCAGACGTTGAGTTACGAAAGCTTCGCACAATAACAGCTTGTGTTACTAAAGAAATGTGCAGCGTCATGCTGCAACAAATTAAGTTATAAAACGATCTAAATACACCAGACGTTGAGTTACGAAAGCTTCGCACAATAACAGCTTGTGTTACTAAAGAAATGTGCAGCGTCATGCTGGACAAATGACACGACAACAATGTCCAGCAGGATTGTTAATTAATATTATAGTTGCTTTAAGCAGTAATGTCAAAGCTAGGTTTCGTTGTGCAACGTTAACGTGACGCGGAGGGGCTTCTAGGTCAGGTATTGAAAGACAAGCGTCTGTCACCTTTGAATACAACGTCATGAGTGTTGTCCTCATGGACTGCGTATAGCTTTGCATTTCATGATCATTACATTTTTCTCAGGTCACGGACATGACAGCCGGACTCGTAGAAATGTCTTGGTCCTGAATGGTTCGAGTGTCCACAACGTGCCCGATCTGTGGTTACATTTGTTTGTTATGACAGGTAGGAGTTGCTCTTCGGACAGAGCGCCAATCAGTTTTTAGAGGTAAAACTTCAGTTGCACTTTATAAGAAATGTCTTGTCAGCTTTGGCAAAAGTTGTCAGTTTTTATCGGCAACTCAGAGTTGTCAGAATAAAAATGCGAGGCTGACGGCCATTTCTTGTCAAGAAAAGGTATGAAATGATTTGGATACGTAAGGATAGAGCCAATGAAACTCGAAATATCCCATCGTCTCTGTTATTCTCACGTGACTCTCTAAATGACTTCGGAGCAACGAACGGCTATTTTACAAACATCTTGAGCACTTTCGTTTCCTAGCCGCATCCCAAAAGACAGTTCAAACGTAATGTCAGAACACAAAGCGTGTCATTGTCAAGCTTATACTCGATGTTTCATCCAGTGAACTGCTGTTGGCACAGCTTATTGTTCTATTAATAGGGATGAACCCCGGAAACTAGAATGCTCACGTTATGTAAGGTAGGGCGACGACCTTGTCCCGTATGCATTTTAACCCACTTTACGAAATGCCATCAGTGCATTGGGAGTTGTATCTGCCGCTTCAAGCGATTTAGGTAACCCTGATGGTACAAAATCACCCAAACGGAAGGATAACATTTGTCAGTGACAATTTTAGAGATCACAGTGGGCAGGTAGGTCCCATCAACCATGCAGCTAGTATGGAAACTATATAACTTAAAGTTATATCACAGGAGATAATGGCAGCGCGGAATGAAATTTGATCTGTCTTCTAACAGAAATCACATATCATAAAGGTAACCGTTTATGATTCGTAATCAGGAATAATGGACAGTGTCGTCATGTTGAGTTTAAATTTCGATTTTAATGATTCGGCACGCAGGATATTATTCTCTCACTACAAGAAACGCTGACACCTCATACGTTGGATTTTACAGGTCTGCATTTGTTGCATTCACATGATTACAAATGATCCCCAAACTCCGCGATTTCGGAACAGCGAATCGAATTCATAATGGAGATTACAGCCTTGGGGAAAGCAATGATGGCAACTTAATGCATTGGTTTCATAATGTCTGTCAGTCCGCCTGTTACCCATTTTGTATGTTAATGTGTCCCATCTGTCATTCAGCTCCAATTTCATTCTGCCCGCTTCCGTCTGTTTGTCTGTCTGTCGGTCTATCTGTCGATCTGTCTGTCCAGTGAACTATCGTTCTCAAAGAAACAAATAATCATGTAAATACAGTAGGCCCTGTTATGTTCCCTCCGCTGGTACTGTTTCACGGGTGTGATTTGGAGTATGTATGTATGTATGTATGTATGTATGTATGTATGTATGTATGTATGTATGTATGTATGTATGTATGTATGTATGTATGTATGTATGTATGTATGTATGTATGTATGTATGTATGTATGTATGTATGTATGTATGTATGTATGTATGTATGTATGTATGTATGTATGTGTGTGTGTGTGTTTGTGTTGTATGTATGTATGTATGTATATATGTATGTATATATATATATATATATATATATATTACAAATTACTTCAAGTACAGAGTACTTTTCTCTGAAGTAGAGCATACTAAAGAATTATGAAAAGCGCCATTGAACACTAATGTGCTTTAGAGTTTGCTGTTATAGAAATCAATTGGATTGATTGATTGGTTGATTGATTGATTGATTGATTGAAAGTAATAATATTTGTTACTTAAGTAACATTCATCCAGCGATCCTCATACATACATACATACATACATACATACATACATACATACATACATACATACATACATACATACATACATACATACATACATACATACATACATACATACATACATACATACATACATACATACATATGTACATCGGCGTAAACTTATATACAGCTGATATTTATATTTAAGTTATGAGAATTTCCCTTTGAGTCTTAGGCAAACATTAAGCCTTCAAAATCTGATGCAGTTCAGGTGAATAATTTATTTGTGGTGGAGGTACACGACGGTTTTTATAATCCCTGCTTTGAGCGCACTTTTTAACACGAAGACATATTACGCCCGACTTATCGATAATGCAATATACAGACAGTCATAAACTATTTATGAAAAAAAAGGGAGTTTATTAATGAGTTGCCCTATATACATAGATACATACAGAGATACATACAGAGATACATACATATATACATACGTAGATAGATAGATAGATAGATAGATAGATAGATAGATAGATAGATAGATAGATAGATAGATAGATAGATAGATAGATAGATAGATAGATAGATAGATAGATAGATGCATGCATGCATGCATGCATGCATGCATGCATGCATGCATACTTCCATCCATCCGTCCATCCATCCATCCATTCATCCATCCATCCATATATACATAAGAACGCACGCACGCACACACGCACGCTTGCATGCATGCATGCATGCATGCATGCATTTGGATATTTGTCTGTTGTCAGTCTGTCTGTTTGTCTGTCTGTCTGCCTGTCTGTCTATCTACCTAGCATCTATCTACAAACACGCACATGAGTTTACCTGAATTTAATAGGGTCATGTTTCAAAGAGAAATTAACGGTGAAACGTTCTGCAATTTTGCAGTCACACAGGAAACAATCAATGAACGTTTTAACGTCGATTGTATTTCATTCTACCTATTTAATTCACTCTGGAAATAGCACACATATCGCAGAAACGGAGACAAATATTTTTTTGCAAAGTATCATGGTACACACCTTGAAAATACTTCGATCGAGCTGTCGCTAATCCATGATATCACGAGAAAATGATTCCTATATTTAGACAGCATGACAACGGAAAACACGCGGGAATAGCAATAACATAGTGAAGGTCTGAAAACCCTTATTGATGTTAAATATTTAGGGTTTTTAAAAAAACTAAGGAATGTGTTACCGATATTGGAGCGAACATCTCGTAAAACTTCTTCAGATCAGGTAATGACTGTGCAAACGATGACAGAGTTGACGCAATTTGGGGAGATACATAATGGGTTGCAATTAATTACTACTAACGATTTGAATATCTCTGGTACAGAGAAACATAGGAGACGGTGATGAGGTCTCTACAAGTAAGGAAGTAATGCCTCGCAACGGTTTCGAATTAATATCAACAACAAAGCAATTGTGTCATCGTTATCTACGGAGGCTTGGGCACGGATACTATGTTTTATCCAACTGTCATATTTCCGCTTTCTACTCCACGTGGTTGTTTTCCTAATATAACGATTTTGATTGTTTTTAAGAACTTTCACCTTTTCATATCCAGTGTTCGCTTTTTTTTTATCACCGTCACTCTGATTTCAAAGTCGGCCTACATTGCATGATATTTCGATCTCAAAATGGCAATGGTGTCCATAAGCAGGGGGCCTGCAATGTCCGCGTTACAAATGTCAAACAGAGGGTGGAAATCAATTAACCTCTCGTCTTACAACGAAACAACAAGTCTGGGATAAAAATACAACCATGGCAAAAAAATTAGCAAACGTGGAGACACAGTGAACTATAAAAAGCCGGTTAAATGTCCTCGCATATCAATTTTTACTCACAAAATCGATAAAATCGGGGATGATATTTTCCCGTAGTCATTTCAACTGCAAAAGAGAGAAAATCGAACATTTCGCAGGCGTGTCCTATACATATTTATTCATTTGTGTACAGGGCCTTCGAGAGTTAGCGTCTGTTTCTGTGAGGAGCATCACCATAATGTCATCTCACTGGCAACAGTGTTGTTTACACCGATGCTTCGGGTACAGATTTATCGATCGCAATGTGCCAGCGAACCGTTGAAATGCCAAATCCCAGATCGCTCATTTAAAATTCCGCTGTTTATGCCATGTGAATTCCACATCGCAGCTACTTCTGTATTACTCATGGGCGCCTGTCTGTCATCGAAGTAGTTTCGGTTACCCAGACTGCACTTCGTGGGTTTTATATCACCGAAGCAAATTTTTTATCGAGTACGCGAAGTTTGCGTACTGATATGTAAAGTTTTTTCGCAATGCAGCGCCATCAGACTGGACGATACATGGCAATCATGCATGAACTCCGGTCAAAACAAGTCAACTTGGCTCTCAATTCATTATAGATTTTCAATGAAGGTCAGTTTTTCTTGACATTCGTCAAAAAAAGATAAAAACACACATTCTGCCGGACAGACCTCTCTCCGCTGGATGTTTACGTTTCTAACCGCAAGATGGATGTTAACGAGGAGTGGCTTATTGTAAGGCCAGCGCTTGTATAACGACACTTAAATGATTAAACGACCAGTTCATCACTAGGGTGTTTTTTAGGATGTTTGGCAATGTTTTGATCTTGTGAACAGGAAAAACATGCACACATTACTTGTTTTAGTATCAGGCAATACATGCAAAGCCCCGTTGGGGCTTCATTTAGACAGAGGAATCCTTAACACAGAATCTTGAATGTGTAAACAACTTATCTTCATGTGAACATGCACGTGTCCGTATTTTGTTGACAGTAAGCGTGTTTTTTTTGGTCACACCTAGAAATTAGGTCTTTGTGTTTTGCAGTGCTACAAATGACTCTTTCGATCACAAAGCTTTCTTTAAACGTCCTTCTTACAGGAATCAGGTCTGTTGTGTACTGTCGTTAGTACTCCTAAAAATAGCGTCATGCGCTTGCGCTGTGGCTATGTCGTGTTTTGTCGGGTATTGACCGACGCGGATGGCAAGTCGTAAATTCAAATCAGGGAGGCAGAGAGAGAGAGAGAGAGAGAGAGAGAGAGAGAGAGAGAGAGAGAGAGAGAGAGAGAGAGAAGAAGAGAGAGAGAGAGAGAGAGAGAGTTGGGAAGGGGAGTGGAAGAGAGAGAGAGTTGTTTCAAAGTATAGATAATGATCAATAAATCAATGAGCAAGTGTGGTAATGGTCGCTGGTGACAATTGAGCAGACCTCTCCAGCGACTGAGCAAATTAAACCAGAGTGAATTGCCAGGATTATTTTAAGGTATGACGTGAATTCAGAACAACAACATGGACGGCCAAAGCGACATCACGACTAATCTTCTATCGCAACTCATAAAAGGTCTATTTTACTAATGAAACCCACCAGACGAATCAAGGATGTCTGAGACGTGGCCGATCAACTGAATTACTGGTTCGCAAAACAATTAGCATACACAAGGGCCCTTCAACCACCGACTATGGCATGTGCCGTTATTAACAGAGTTTGCGTTCGCCGCAAAAAAACGGAGAAATATGGGAATGAAAAACTGTACAAGGTATTTAAAAGTCAATGTGTCTCGAGCACGCAACATAAGATATAACATACTGATAATGAAAATTCGCAACGGAGAATTGATGAAACAACAGAGTTGAATAAAGAAATGCCAGCAGATGGTAACGATATGTATTTTTACGAACGTGAAGAATAGTATTATACATGCGAAATGTATGCTTGCGTTGTGGCCATACACATTTGAGATCACACATTTCACAAGGTTCGCGTATTTTATCAACCTTATCTGTGAGTAAAGCGATTACTTGGGCACAACTTTCAAAGGAGAGCAAGACGTTGATATGGTCAATGCCAACGAGAACAAATGCAAGAACCAGGGAAGGGAGGATTTCAAAGTTCATTGAGTTTTTATGCTCGCAATATAAGGGCGCATGAGAATGCTGGATACTTCGAAGTGGCATTTGTCCGTCACTGATTAGTGTCCACTGATTAGTGTCCAAAGCATAAATAGCATCACACTTGCCAGGTACTCCTCTATACACTTGAAGAACGTGGTTTGATAAAGTGGTCAGGACACTGAACATTTATTTAATTTACCTGGTGCGGCATCGATTTATTCCGTACAAGGTTGACTTTTGAACAACACTCAGAGAGAGAGAGAGAGAGAGAGAGAGAGAGAGAGAGAGAGAGAGAGAGAGAGAGAGAGAGAGAGAGAGAGAGAGAGAGAGAGAGAGAGAGAGAGAGAGAGAGAGAGAGGCAGATACAGAGATGGACAGAGAGACAGAGGAACAGGGACAGAGACAGAAACAAACACAGAGACACTGAAGTGGACCAGCGTCCTCCGCAACGGCACAGCTATCTGTTTTTACTTTAGTCTCATGACGTCAGGAACTGTCTCCAGAGAACCGATTTCCGTTCCATACACCAGTCTTACTTGTCAAAAACATTAAAAGCAAAACAAGTTAAACAACATTAATTTCGTTACCTTTTTAAGGAAACCACACTAGCAAGCAACTTCAGTGAGACTCAGACCCCAGTAATAGGCCTTCAATGCATTCACATCACGAATACTGCAGTCTCTTCTGTAGATGCCTCGTTCTTGCTGTATGACTGATAAATGTATTGACACAACTCAGGTACTTGAAAATGGAAACAGGTCAAACTGAATAAAACGACAGAGGAAGTAAGAAAGACTCAATATACTTTACTTCGATTGGCTAGCCAGTAATTTAACCCTAAGAGTTAATACCACTGTGCCAATGGAATGCTAGAGTCACAAATACATGTGAATAATTAGTTAACTAGGAAGAAAGTTTAGGAAATCGTGCTCCTTATCGCTGTTCCACTTTTTTTTTTGTCTTAGTCCAGGAAGAAGTCTATAATCGTCTCACCAAGTAAAAAAATGACAGCAAAAGTAACAATATTCAGTGACCACCTGGCAAGGCTAGCATGGAGGTAGGGGGGCTACGATTCTTTTGTGACTCAGGGAGTAAAGATTGACACTCTGCGGTGTCCCACCAATCGCCTTGATTCATATAAACAAATGTTGAAGAACAAAAACCACATGACTTTTGACATATGAGTCAGGTTGAGCGGAAAAAAACTGACCACCTGTAGATGTCTCAGTGACAAATGGTAGTCTCATTATTGGCGGTGCGTGGGTGATGTACACACTACATCCACAAACTAATAAGCACGCCCCTTGAGGCAAATCATTAAAATCAAGACTAGAATGTTTTTCTTTCTTGTTGTGTTTCACAATTGTTCTGAGCATCGCCTCCTTCTATTAACACGATCGGAACTAATTTGGGATAATTGGATCTTCATATTTTTAAAAATTTCTCAAAACTATTAGGTGCCATACAGCTGAATGTTGCAATATTACAAATTACTCATAAAAACAAGTGTGTAACGTAAAATGAAAAGCAGATGAGCTTACATTTGCAGATTTTAAAGGCATTACTTCACCACCCAATTATCCCAAATTAGTTCCAATCGTGTTTATTGCTGAATACGAAGTACATAGGAGAAAAGAACAAAAATAAGCAAAAGCTACAGCATTGTTGACACAATAATTTCCACCATTGCAGCAAACGACATATACATTTAATTATGATAATATTCTTCTTAAAATATAAGCTGCTATTGCAAATTTCAAATGGTGAGTCGTTATTTCAGCTTAAAGTTATCGTTTCTCTAGCTTGGCATTGGTGATCCTCATCGCCATAACGCCGATTCCTAATTTGGTGACTTGCGCGAGCCCTGTTGAATACATCAGGGAGGGTCCTTATGTGGAAAGGTTTGGCGATGAATTCTTCTAATTCTTTTTGAAGATTGCAGGATGTATATAACTTAAGTAACAGATACCATTTCTTTATACTTGAAGTAATTTATGTTATTATTTATGACACTCTGCTTTCCGCATCAAGCACTGTAATTTCCCTTGAGGACATCTGTCTACTTCGATATATATATATATATATATATATATATATATATATATATATATATATATATATATATATATATATATATATATATATATATATATATATATATATATATATATAACATAATCTTAGAGTTTGGATGGGTCTCAACAAAACACAACTTATGGTTCTTACAGTGACAAGCTTTCGCCTTGTTCACAAGGCATCGTCAGGTCCAACTGATGAACAGAATCCAGGGGTAAAGTACAACCAACGGGAAAGTACAAGTGTGATAAAAGGGACAATAGGGTGTTAACGGAGTTCAATGTTATGAGCAGATGACAGGTGTAGTACATTAAAAGGCGATACAGACTTGGCAAAGAATGCAATATAATTCAATGACTGTACTGCCCATGCCAGACGTACGCTATTTCACCGGAAACGAGGAAATATGTTACGACACGATTGAACATTTCGTAATGTCGCCTGAAGTGCATGAACCAGCTCCCTCTACAACGGTGCAAGCACGCGAGTCTAATGACGGCAGAAACGGTCTCCGGAGAACCGATCTCCTTTCCATAAGCCCGTAAGTCTCACTTTTCAAAAACATTAGAAGCAAGATAAGTTCGACAATATTAATTTCGTTACCTTTTTTGCGAAGTCACACTGCCAACTTCAGTCAAACTCAGACCCCAGTAATAGGGCTTCGACGCATTCACTTCACGTATATAGCAGTCTCTTCGATCAATGTCTTACTCTTGCTGTATGACTGATAAATGTATTGACACAACTCAGGTACTTGAAAATGGAAACAGATCAAAGTGAATAAAACGACAGAGGAAGTAAGAAAGACTCAGTATACTTTACTTTGATTGGTTAGTCAGTAATTGAACCCTAAGAGTTAATACCACTGTGCCAATCGAAGCTTGGAGTCACAAATACATATGAATAATTAGTTAACTGGGAAGAAAGTTTAGGAAATCATGTTCCTCAGTGCTGCTCCACTTTTCTTTGTACTGTTTTAGTCGAGGAAGAAGTCTATAATCGTCTCACCAAGTAAAAAAGAATGACAGCGAAAGTAACAATATTCAGTGACCACCTGGCAAGGCTAGCATGGAGGTAGGGGGGCTACGATTCTTTTGTGACTCAGGGAGTAAACATTGACACTCTGCGGTGTCCAATTCATTGCCTTGATTCATATAAACAAATGTTCAATGAAAAATCACCCACACGACTTTTGACATATGAGTCATATTGAGCGAAAACAAACTGACCACCTGTAGATGTCTCAGTGACAAATGGTAGTTTCATTATTTACGGTGCGTGGGTGGTGTTCACACTACGTCCACAAACTAATACGCAGGCCCCTAGAGGCAAATTATTAAAATCAAGACGAGAATGTTTTTCTTTCTTGTTTTTTTTCACAATGGTTCTGAGCATTGCCTCGTTATATTGCTGAATACAAAGTACATATATAAGCAAAAGCTATAGCATTGTTGACATAATAATTTCCACCATTGCAGCATACGACAAATACATTTAATTATGACAATATCATCTTAAATTAAAAGAATTTATCGCAAATTTCAAACGGTGAGTCGTTATTTCAGCTTAAAGCTAGCTCTAGCTAATTGTGTCTAAAGATTACAGGCTGCATGAAACTTAAGTAACAGATATTATTACTTTGTACTTGAAGTAATTTGTCTTCTTATTAATAACGCTGTGCGTTTAGCATCGAGCACTATAATTTACTACGAGGACACCTCTATACTTCGATATATATTATATATATATATATATATATATATATATATATATATATATATATATATATATATATATATATATATATATATATAAACAGTTTACTTCAAGTACAAAGTAATGAAATCTACTTATTTCATTACTTTGCACTTGAAGTAATAACGCTATGCTTTAGCATCGAGCACTGTAATTTCCCACGAGGACATCTGTATACTTCGATATATATATATATATATATATATATATATATATATATATATAATATATATATATATATATATATATATATATATATATATATATATATATATATAGAACAAAGCAGGTCAAGACGCACCAACTCAGGACACCAAGCTCTTCATTTATAAAATTTATTACACCGACGTTTCGTGGGAGTAATCCCACTTTATCAAGGTTAAAACAATCTGAAATAAAATAACAAGGACAAACTTAAAGTACAATACACATGCTAAAATAAATTGAATCATACAGAGACTGGAAAACGTGTAAAAGTTAAAATAAAAATTGGCGCCAACTTACGAAAAGCCGAGCAGAAAACTGCTCCGCTTTCCTTCAAACCCAGGAGTCGAATGGTCAAAGTGTGGGTATTGTTTCAAAACAACGTCAAGGCTTATTTATACTTGAAAGACATTTGCATATTAAAGTGTAGGAAAGGTAGCAGTGCAAACCACACAGAAATGACGTACTAAAAATATCCGACTCTAAAAATACAGCTCAAACAGGTGAAATTATGAACCGTGGACAATAGCGTACATCCAAGGACACTTATGTAACAACTGAAATTCTACAATACATCAAACTAGAACAGTTACAAAGAAAACTAAAAAAGAATACTGCTGAAAGAGTGATGCCTACTAAAAATCGTCAAAATGAAATGAAGAAAGAGCTGTAAAATCTGCTTACACATCTAGAATTTTTGTGGTGTCTCTCTGTTCAAACCCTGAGGATACATAGTGTTGAGTTGAAATATCCACTTGGACTCTGTGAAATCTCTGGAGAATTTGTCATCTTTGTGTACTTTTTCAAGAATTACAACTTTCATATTTTTGACGGAGTGGTTAGATGAATTAAAATGTTGGCTCACGAACATTGCAGGGTTATTAGGGTCAGACTTATTAGATTTAATCATACTCCTGTGTCCAGCCATTCTATATCTGATTTTATTCTTGGTTTGTCCAACATATTGACACATGCATTTATCACAGTAGATACAGTATATAACATTCTCAGTGTTACAATTATAATTCCCTTTTATTTGAAATATTTTTCCATTATGGATATTAGTCATTTTGTCCGTTTTTACCATATGTGAACACATTATTTTACATTTACTATCTCCACATGGTCCTGAACCATAATTCATATTGTCACTACGTTTCAATGTTAATTTATGTCTAACAATGAGTTGGCCAAGGTTTGCGCACACTCTTTGTGAAATAAGAGGTGGGTGGGGCACGACTTCACGCATTCTTTTGGAAATTTTTAATATATCTTGGTGTTTTTTGGCCATTTCTTTTATATTTGGGCGCAGAGGATGAAAGTCACTGACCCATGCTACTCTCTTTGTTGTCTTAGGTTTATTATATTGAAGAAAATGTGTCCTAGGTTTATTACGAACCTTCTCTATGATTTCAATTATCTTATTTTTATTATATCCTGATTTAACCAATTATCTTGAAACTCTTCTATTCGCTGATCAAACCATTTGTCTAGGGAACAAATGCGTCTCAGTCTTATGGTACCACTGTAGATAATGCTGTTGAATATATGCTTGGGGTGAAAAGAGGATGGAGGCAGATACATGTATCTACCGCTATCGGTTGGTTTAATATATAGATCTGTCTCTACTCTTGAATTAATTAGGCTGGTGGACATATCCAGAAAATGTTGCATTTTTGTTCCGTATTCTAAAGTAAATTTGATTGACGGGTTAATGCTATTGAGGAAAGTGTGATAAGTTTGGAGTCTATTTTCACCAAGTGTCCAAATACCGTACAAATCATCAATGAAACGTTTAAGAAAGTCTGCTTGATCTTTATAAACACTTGTTTTTCTCCAAAACCAGCTCATAAATATGTTAGCATACATGGGTGCAAAGGGAGTACCCATGGCTGTACCATGTGTTTGAAGGTAGTACTCTTCACAGAATTCAAAGTAGTTATTTTGAAGGATGATATCTGCTAGATCAATGATATCATTGATGTTTTTGTCATTTAAAGTAGAGCAGGTTTTGAAAGCATGTTTTAATGCTTCTAATCCTTCTTTACGGGGAATATTAGGATAGAGGCTCACCACGTCAAGACTAAAAAGAATGGTATTGTCTGGCAAGTTTGACAGCTGTGATGCATTATAATGGTGCAAATGATTCAGAAAATCGGTGGAATCCTTGACCAACTCTACACAGTATATTGGCACGATATTCATGAGTTGATAGTGAAGCCAGAGCGAGGCTCTACGAGTGGGACTATTGATCTGTGAGATTATTGCTCGTATGGGTGGTTTAACGTCAACCGTGATGTCTGGATTTTTCAATTTATGCCATTTAGCAAGCCCATGAATATAAGGAGTTTTAATGTTATCATTGTGGCAAATAGCTAACTTCTCTGTATCTGAAATTGTAGAATTGTGATGCATTTTATCTGCTTGTTGAACAATTTTCGCATGAACTGTGGGTGTAAAATCTGTACTCATCTTTTTGTAAAATTTTGTATCTGATAGGTGTTCCTTAATGACTTCAATGTAATTGACCATGTTCCGAACCGCGCGAGACATTCCGAGATATCGCGAGAATATGTGGTTCGCAGTGGACGTGTTCTCGCAACACAGGACAAACTGCGTAAAACAGGACAAGTCGCTAATTACGTTAAACACTGCATAAAATATATGAAGTTGCAATCTTTGCTCAGTTCTGCACTTTTTCTAGTTCTATACAAAGTTTGACCTGTATTACTAAGCTGGAATCCTGTTTCTACGGGCATGTATTAAAGTCTCGCGAGATCTCGCAATCGGCGGAAAATCGTCTATTCTGTCTATTCCATACAATAACTGAACCACCCTTATCTATCTTACTGATATATATGGACTGATCATTTCTAAGCTTATTGATTTCTTTTCTTTGTTCAGTTGTGATATTGTCATTGCGTTTAGAATATTTACTTTTACCTGTGGGATCATACTGTAAAATCTCATCCAATTGAACTTCACAGTATTTGTCCAGCATGGGATCTCTGCCCGTAGGTGGTGTCCATTACTTTCAATTCTCAGTTCTTTTGGTAGCTCTCGTGAGGCAGTGTCAGAGTTATTTTCACGATCAAAGAAGAATTCTCTAAGTCGTAAGCGACGATGATATAGCTGTGTGTCGTTTATGAACTTCCATTTATCCCATGTTTTGGGCACTGGTATGAATCCCAACCCATTACTTAATAGTGATCTAGTTGCTGTAGAAAGTTCCTTACCGCTGATGTTGACGATCGAGTTTTCATTTGTTGCTATTATTGCCTTCTTCTTGACCATATTTTTTCTTGCTCGTTTCTTCTGTTTTCTAATGTTCTTGTCATATCTACGATTTTTCTTCTTGGCAGATGTATTACTTCTCTGTATGGATTTCTGATCGGGTAGTTGTTGAGCCGTTCTTGGCGTAGTCTTCTTGTGGGACACAACAGATGCCAGAGACGCAAACTTGTTTTTGTGTGTTCTGTTAAGTTTTATCTCAGTGTTTCTCACTTGATTCTGTAGCTGTTTATTCAAGCGACGATAAGTGCGGTTACCTGTATTCTCTTTGAGTTTCTTTCGTAAGTTTTGTGTTCTTGTTTGAAGTTTTGGTTCTAGTTCGTGTTTGTAGAATGAAATAAGCATATCTTGTAACTTTGTCGATGTTTCACGTAAAGTGCAATGCCATTTATAGTTCAAATTCGAATTCGTCAGAGGCGGCTTTTTGAATATAACGAGACCTGATGGTACTTTCTCTTCCGAGCGGCATTGTTGCAAATAAGTTAAATGCGATTTGTAACGAATAAGTCTGTCCGTTGTATTTCTCAGATTGCTATAGAGCTTGTTCAACTGCATGGTCAGAGTTCAACAGTTAGCTAGAAGATTTACCTTGGATCTGAAGAGATTCACAGGGGTTCCGATCATCAATATGGAATAGTGTAGCACGAAGCCGATGAACCACCAACAAGATAAGCTCTAGCTTTAAGGTGGAAATATGTCCATAAGGATCCAGTGGATTCACAGGGCTGTCTTGATATAGGCAGAAGCCGTAATAATGTAGAACAAAGCAGGTCAAGACGCACCAACTCAGGACACCAAGCTCTTCATTTATAAAATTTATTACACCGACGTTTCGTGGGAGTAATCCCACTTTATCAAGGTTAAAACAATCTGAAATAAAATATTGGCGCCAACTTACGAAAAAGCCGAGCAGAAAACTGCTCCGCTTTCCTTATTATATTTCCTTTATTATATATATATATATATATATATATATATATATATATATATATATATATATATATATAACCTTGATGCTGAAAGTAGATAGTATGCATAATCGTGACAGCAAGGCAGGTGCTCTCTGCGATGACGTCTATAATTGGCGGATATTATAACTGGTACTGGTTAGATCAGTGTGCATACAAAGGCGAAAATAGACTTGGAAAAGAATGCAATATAATTCAATAACTATACTGCCCATGCTAGACGTACGCTCTCTCATCGAAAACAAGAAAATATGGTACGACATGATTGAACATTTCGTATTTTTGCCTGAAATGCATGGACCAGCTACCTCTTACATCGGCAGCAGTCATCTACTTCTGCGCGAGTCTAATGACGGCAGAAACGGTCTCCAGAGAACCGGTCTCCGCTCCATAATCACTTAAGTCTCACTTGTCAAAAACACTAGAAGCAAAACAATTCGACAATATTAATTTCGTTACCTTCTTTTGCGAAGTCACACTGCCAACTTCAGTCAAACTCAGACCCCAGTACTAGGGCTTCGATGCATTCACACCACGTAACATTGACTCTTGCAGTTTGACCATTTGCTGTTACCTGGGAAGAATGTTTAGGTAATCGTGCTCATTATCGCTGCTCCAGTTTTCTTGGTGTCGTCTTAGTCGAGGGAGATCTCTATAATCGTCTCATCGAGTGAAACAAATGTAAACAAATGTTGAAGGAAAAGACCCAGACGACCTTCGGCATATGAGTCAGACTGAGCGGAGCACAACTGACCACCTGTAGATTTTTCAGTGACAAATAATAGTTTAATTATTGTCGGTGCGTTGGTAAGTGTTCACACTGTGTTCACAACCTAATAAGCACGACCCTTGAGGTAAAAGATTTACATCAAGAGGAGAATGTTTTTCTTTCTTGTTGTGTTTTACAATGGCTCTGAGCATTGTCTCGTTTTATTGAATTTTATTGAATACGAGGTACATAAGAAAAGTACAAAAATTAACAAAAATCATTGCATTGCTAACACAATGATTTCCTTTATTTGCAGCACACGACAAATACGCTTAATTATGACGATTTTTCATCTTAAATTTTTAGTCTTTATTGAAAATTTCAAAGGATGAGTCATTATCTGGCTTGGCATCATTCTAATGAGAGATCCTCATTACCATAAAACCGATTCCTAAGTCGGTGACTAGTGCGAGCCCTGTTTAATCCCCTAGGGTCCCTAGGCAAAAAGATTAGGTTACGATTTAGCCGCCTTACAACCAATAAAGGAATGGAAAGCGACCTCATATTATAGACGGGAACGCCCTCAACTATCCAACTGACCCATTTGCTCAGTTGGTAGAGAATCCGAAATGTATTCGGGGATGTGGGTTTGAGTCCCGCATGGATCAATTTAAAATACCTTAGTTTAAAGTTATCATTGTCTATCTATCTATCTATCTATCTATCTATCTATCTATCTATCTATCTATCTATCTATCTATCTATCTATCTATCTATCTATCTATCTATCTATAATTATATATATATATATATATATATATATATATATATATATATATATATATATATATATATATATATATATTATGAGGTTATCCACGATATCAGCGCTCGGTTGGGAAGTATTGCCACGAGTGAGGGTGCGAGCCGCATCACACGAGTCGAAGACGAGTGTGATGCGGCGCGCACCCTCACGAGTGGCAATAAGTCCCAACCAAGCGCTGATATCGTTGGATAACCGATTTATCATATGCCCATGACCGTATATTTATGTAAAAGGTGATTAAAAATAAAGAAATTTTATTAGTTTTTGTCTGTCTTTCGAAGGGACTATGTTTTTATATTCTGCCGCTGGTCTGAGCGCATTAATACATAATTGTTTACAACAGCTGATCAAGTCGTCGATCGCATCGTGTCGAGTGTATACAGTCTAAACAGGATTATTTCAGCGCAATTTACCGCAGTTCAGAAAAAGGAATGGAGCCAATTTACTTATTCTGGTCACCGTCCCGGTGTTCTGGTGGATAATTATTACACGGACAATATTGTAAGTTTGAATTCACTTTAATAACTCTTGCTGAAACATGGCTGACGTGAACAGGAACGACGAAGTAGCGCGAAATACAACAGATTGTAAACATCAACTTTTAATTTTCTACAACAACCTGTCCTGTAACTCTCTTTAGATCTGAAATAAAGGAACGTTAAATTCATATGTACTAGTAATATGTTTCGTTTTATATTGGTAAATTTTGATTGGAGTGAAAAAGATGGATTTGATCGTTAAACATCATAACATCAAAATTGGAAATAAACAAAAATTGATGACGTATAACGTGCCGTATCAGACTGATGTTTTACGTTCCACGTCACGACGCGTCAGAGGAGACACGGATACGGTCATGGGTATATATATATATATATATATATATTCATATTCCACTCATTGCATCGTCTAGCTCTGAATTGACTGACAGTTTTTTGAACTCGTAAGATAGCCTTCTTGACGATTCACGTTCCTGGACTGGTGATGTTTCAGATCGAATTAGACTGTTAAACACCCCGAGGAAAATTGACCTGTGTGGTTCGTGCTTTGTAAAGCTTTTGAAAAGTTGCTTTCTGTTCCCGCCTACTACCGGTGATTTATAACGCAGCTTTTCATTAATTACCATCATCCAAAATTTACGAGGGCGTTAGTGTAAAGCCCACGTTGTTAGAAAATTCTTTGGCGAGCGAGCGATTCCTGCGGAGCCATCGGCGTTGATGTGTACACCGAAGAAAGTTGTACAAAATGGTCGCATGTGCATTATTTCGCCGACACATTATATGCATACCAGGGAGTTAAGCGGTGAACGAACGCGGTCTCGAGCAATGTTTAGCGAAATGTACGCAAACGCTCCTTCGATTTTTCGCTAATTCTAACATTCGATCCCAAACATGAGCATTTATTTCTGTCTGAGAGTATTACAAGCATCATTGATAGGACGCAGTGCCTCCAAATTGCTCCTTCAAACCACGGTATCAAGGCTTCTGTGATTCAAAAAGATTGCTCCAAGGCGGCAGCGTGGTCGCATTACCATACAGTAATTCGAAAGCCGAGCTGAAAAGACGGGGAGGATCATTTCATCTGCCCTCGAGGGCAATGGGGTATAAGGAAAAAAAAACTTGGTCTCATTAATTCCAGTGTAAACTGACGAAAGGTGTGTGCGTAAGATGACATCTTTCAAAGTGAACCGATTTCCGGATTAGAGTGAAACCATGTCTTGCTTTGAATGCCGGGATTGGGGTTTGTTATTAATGTCGCAAAGGCGTTCGACAGCTGACTCGGTATCCTTGCACCCCCAGGATTTACTCCGTCGCGTTCATTCACCTTTTGCCGAGTGAAGCGCCATCTCCATTTGACACTGTGTACATTGCTATCAAAAAAGCTAAGAAGCAAGCCTGACCTTTAAAGAGACCTAT